>NW_022991696.1:0-67639 GCF_902827175.1 Gymnodraco acuticeps
CCCTACACCTGTCTCACCCTGTCTCACCTCTCTAACCTGTCTCACCTCTCTAACCTGTCTCACCTCTCTAACCCGTCTCACCTCTCTAACCCGTCTCACCTCTCTAACCCTGTCTCACCTCTCTAACTTGTCTCACCTCTCTCACCTGTCTCACCTGTCTCACCTGTCTCACCTCTCTAACCTGTCTCACCTCTCTCACCCGTCTCACCTCTCTCACCTCTCTCACCTGTCTCACCTCTCTAACCTGTCTCACCTCTCTCACCTGTCTCACCTCTCTCACCCGTCTCACCTCTCTCACCTGTCTCACCTCTCACCCGTCTCACCATTCTCACCTCTCTCACCTCTCTCACCTGTCTGTCTCACCTCTCTCACCTGTCTGTGTCTCACCTCTCTCACCTGTCTGTGTCTCACCTCTCTCACCTGTCTCACCTCTCTCACCCGTCTCACCTCTCTAACTGTCTCACCTCTCTCACCTGTCTCACCTCTCTAACCTGTCTCACCTCTCTAACCTGTCTCACCTCTCTAACCTGTCTCACCTCTCTCACCTGTCTCACCTCTCTCACCCGTCTCACCTCTCTAACTTGTCTCACCTCTCTCACCTGTCTGTCTCTCAGGTGACTCTGACGGGTCACAGCAGGAGGGTGACAGCAGCTCGTTTCGGTTTGAATCTGCAGGTCGTGACGGGCAGCGCCGACAGAACGGTCCGACTGTGGGACCTTCAGAGAGCCTGCTGTGAGACACACACGCACATGCACACACACACACATGCACACACACACACACACACACACACACACACACACACAAAATAATACATATTCCGACAACAATTCGGGATATTTGGCAATAAACTAAATATGAAAAAATATGATTTTTATTTAATTTGTCAATGTTTTTTGTGGTGTGTGTGTGTGTGTGTGTGTGTGTGTGTGTGTGTGTGTGTGTGTGTGTGTGTGTGGTGTGTGTGTGTGTGTGTGTGTGTGTGTGTGCGTGCGCAGGTGTGCAGGTAGTAGAGGTGCCATCGTATTGCAGCGACCTCATCTGCACTGGGTATTGCATCATCAGCGGACACTACGATAGCAAGATCAGAGTTTGGGACACCAGGTGACGTCATTCACCTCATGAAGCCCCGCCCCTTTCCCCACTTCCTGTTTAAACGCTAATGTTAAACCTGATCATCTTCAGCTGAGGTGATGGGATGGTTTACAGCATCCTCTGTTAGTGACTGCAGGACAGTAAAACCTGATATGAGGACATTTTTAATAACTCTTTAATTTTTTATGTAAAGTAAAAATGTTGTGATTTTAAGAAAAAAGTCATCATTTTAAGAAAAAGTCAGAATGCCAAGAAATTGAGAAAGTTCGTCATTTTTTTGGGAGTCAAAATGTTATGATCTGAAGAATTTTTTTTAGAATTTTCGGATTTTTTTTTTAAATTCGAGAAACTTGAATTTTCAGAAAGAAATCAAGAGAAATTAGAAAATAGTAAAAATGCTGTGATTTTGAGAATAAAGTTAGAATTTTAGGAAAATGTCTGAAACATTTCTAAAGAAAAATACATAATTCAGAGGTTTGAGAAAAAACGCAATTATGATAATTATTTAATTGTACGCAAAAAGGAAACATTTTAGGGTAAAAAAACGTCACATTTTGAGATTCTCAGGAAAAAATGTAAATATTGTGATTTTGAGAAATAAAGTAAAGATTTTGAGAAAAAGTCAGAATTTTAAGTGAGAATGTTGTGATTTTTCTAACGCTCTGGTTAGACCGTGAGAGTCGTTATAAAAACATGCTCTCGTACAGCAGCAGCTCCTCACAGCTACAGACATCAACGTCAAACCTCTAATACACGTTTTTTGGATGAAGTAATCACAGATAGTTCGTTTCTCTCCTGAAGAACTGTTATAACTTAATAACACTTCATTTTAAAAGCTTAAAAACTGTTTCTCTGGAATGTAAAGCTGGAGACGATATATCAGTCTCGCTCTAACAGGAAGTACCCCACTCCTTTCATTCGTCCTCCGGGTGTCGTCACAGTTACTCCCCGTCTTCCTCTGTTACCTAGCAACAGCCCAGGACCCTCCCCCTCCCCCTCCTCCTCCTCCCCCTCTCCTCCTTCAGCTGATGATTGACAGCTCTGTCTTCCAATCACACTCCACTGTAAAACCTCCCTGAACCTCATTGGTCAGATTTAAAACTAATTATAATCTCCTTTTTTTATTTAACTTGTCAATGTTGGTAAATATATATATTTGTATTTTTATATATTATATCTTATTATTTGCATTATTATTTACAGCACTTCAATAATTTATATTGAGTACAAATTAAGAGACCCTGATAAAAAAACCATAAAGGTAAAAAAGCGAAAAATCCTAAATAGTCAGGAAAACAACGAGCTTAATTAATAATAAAAAATATATAATACAATTTAAATCATAAACCATCTTCATTAACAAACTCTCAGTACAAAAATAATAATAAACAAGTCTTAAAAAACATAACAAATTAATTAACATTTATTAAAAACTAAACTTTATTACATTAAACTCCTTTTGAATGAACAAGTTAATGAAGGTATTCTGATTCTCACTTGCAGGGCGGTGCGATGCATTCAGGAACTTCCCGCCCATGGGAAAGTCACGTCTCTGGACATCAGCCCCGACCATTGCCATCTGCTCAGCTGTTGCCGTGACGACTGCCTCCAGCTGATCGACCTGAGGGGGCGGAGCTACGAGCGCGTCTGCTTCAGGTACCGCCGTTTGAGTGCGTAACTTTGTGTTTGTTTGTGATGACACGGTTTCTCAGTGTTTTTCTCTCTCTCTTTTAGAGCCGACGGGTTTAAATGTGGCAGCGACAGCACGAAGGCTGTCATCAGGTGAGTTCAGGGGCCGTCGGGAAATAACACATTCCCACTGAGATGTTGACATGAAGAATTAATATTCCACTTATATTCCTGTCTTTATGCAGCCGTGCAAACCAACCAAAACATCTCCTTTAAAAATCTGGTTTATCACCAAAATCTGCATTTTACAAGGTTGCACTTGAACACATCATAACATCATTATAACTTACCTTCATCAAATACTTACTTTAAAATGACCGTCTATTAAATGTGCATTATTGCCATAAAAACACAAAATAAAAAGCATATTATTATTATTATTATTATCTGATTCCATGCTTGTGCCTCTGAAACAAAACATTACTACAGAAATATAGGGGGGGGGGGGACCTGCAGGGCTCATTTTCTGCGGGGCTCATTTTCTGCAGTTTCCTTGACAACGGCTGGACCAGGATGTGCTGTCTGCACACACACACACACACACACACACACGCACACACACACGCACGCACACACACACACACACACACACACACACACACACACACACACACACACACACACACACACACACACACACACACACACACACACAGTTGAGGGTTCCCAGCTGGTAAACTCTGTTGGATCCAGGAGATGAAGAATGAATCTCTCAGGACACAAACCTCCCTGCACATTTCCTGGAAAAAATCAAATGCGTGTCTTTTAAAAATGTGATCGTCTATACCCCATTTTAACGTTTTAAAATGACCTGATATGTATCTTGTTATGCCATAAGTACGGTGGCCAACAGGTGCAAACACGCTACAATGACCCAGAACATTTGCATTAGTAGAAACACGATGCAGCTTCAGAAAGGATGCAGATATAAAAACCCAAATACATCCACATGAAGAAACATCTTCAGCACATGCAGCGTTTAGAGAACATTCAGCAGCTTGAGGAGACATGCCCGATACAAAACGCTGAAGAAGCTGAAAACACAACGGAGACCAGGGGACACTAAAGAGTGACGCACACAGCTGGAGAACAGGGGACACTAAAGAGTCACTCTTTAGTGTCCCCTGGTCTCCCAGCTGTGTGCGTCACTCTTTAGTGTCCCCTGGTCTCCCAGCTGTGTGCGTCACTCTTTAGTGTCCCCTGGTCTCCCAGCTGTGTGCGAACTTGGACAAATTGTAGAATGTGAGCTACAAAGCTAATGCATACGCTAACAACAACAGGCTGATAGATTTAGTTTCAGTATAGACCACATATAGCAGCGCCGGGCTTCCTCACGATTGAATTCGCCACACAACGTTAGCTAAAGTAGCTCTGTGCACTTAGAAAGTTGACGCAAGGCTAGCTAACATCACCTTTGGGGCGTTTCATTGGAATAAAAATACCTATCGTGATTAAAGGTGACTTAACGTCTCTTCCTGTCTTCAGTCCAGACGGCTGCTTCCTCGCCGCTGGATCAGCTGACGGTGCAGTTTACATCTGGAACGTTTCCACCGGCAACCTGGAGACCCGCCTCCCCGACAAACACAGGTAACAAGACAAAAATCTAACACGTTCTGAGGATTTTTATAAAAGTTCCATTTGGTCCTTAAACGGTTAAATAAAAATAGTCAGAGGCCCCAAGACGCTTCCCTGAGGAACTCCAGGAGATATTGAAAGAATTACGACGTTTTTCTTTATTTAACCGTACAGAGTTCAGAAAACTTTAATAACCCGTCTTCTCTTTGAAGTTCGTCCATCAGCGCTGTCTCCTGGTCTCCGTCGGGCGAATACGTCGTCAGCGTGGACCTAAGTCGTCGGGCCGTCCTCTGGAGGGACGTCTGATAAAAAAGGTCATCGCAAAACAACGCACCTTAACGAGGAAAATAATCTGTCTTTTTTTTCTAAAGGTCACCTATTATGCAAAATCCTCTTCTTCATGTCTCTTCTACATCAACATGTGTACCCTCCCCCCCCCTTATCACCTGAATCTCCTCCTAGAGCACCATTGAGTTATTTGTAACCAAATGTCTCTCAGAGGGGCGTGGGGAGGGGCTCCTTATTTTCATCTAAAGTAACAGACAGAGAATCAGCACTTTGGAAACAGGGCTGAAACAGAGGGGATTATGGGTAATGCTGCAATGATCTGTTTGGTGTTTCAGCCAATCAGAGACAGGCTCTGGATATATCTGAGACCTGATATATTGATGGAAAAGAGTATAATAGGGGACCTTTAAGCTGTGTGTTGATTGGATAACGGGATGTGGAACTTCCTGCTTTTGTTGCATTTTGTGAAATAACTGAGCATTAATACAAACAACAACAATAAAGGTAAAATGTTTTTTTTAAAGGGGATACTACAAGAAGTTTTACCGGGTTTGAAATGAAATACCGACGCTGCTAAATGACGTAGAAACAAACAGCTAAAGAAAATATTTAAAATAAAATAATTTCAGTGCTCTCTATTTTTCTCATACTGCCTGTGCTGCAGAACCTCTTTTCACCCTCTGTCTGAAACCAGAGCCCAGTCTTCTCTGATTGGTTAGCTGGCCTGCTCTGTTGTGGTCAACCGATTGTGATGTCCTGCCCCCTTAGCCTATCATCCACAATGTGTTGGAGCGCTAGCCAATAGGAGCGCGAGTGTTCCGTAGTGATGTCACTATGTTCTTGAAGTAAATTACACGGTTTCAGTGACTCTACAGACCGTAAAGTATTAATATAATTAATATATTTTTTAACGTGTTTATCAAAGAGGATGACACAACAGCTGGTGACCGAATTGCTTTATTGAGAAATTGAAAATACTGTTCAAAAATTGTAAACGGATCTCAGATAAAGAATATAAAGATGTAAAGCAGGGTAACATATAAAGAACATTTTATTTATTTATTTGTTTGAGGGAATATTGTTTTGGTTCATTATAAAATATATTTCTTTTTTCATGTTATTTATTCTGGGAATATTTGTTTGTGTTTGCTCGTTAATGTTCAGCTTCAGGGATTTTAAAAGGGAACTTTCATTTGTTATGAATTAGGGAAAAAAGCTCAGAGACAAACTGTCCTGAGCTCAGAGACAAACTGTCCTGAGCTCAGAGACAAGCTGTCCTGAGCTCAGAGACAAACTGTCCTGAGCTCAGAGACAAAGCTGTCCTGAGCTCAGAGACAAACTGTCCTGAGCTCAGAGACAACTGTCCTGAGCTCAGAGACAAGCTGTCCTGAGCTCAGAGACAAACTGTCCTGAGCTCAGAGACAAGCTGTCCTGAGCTCAGAGACAAACTGTCCTGAGCTCAGAGACAAACTGTCCTGAGCTCAGAGACAAACTGTCCTGAGCTCAGAGACAAGCTGTCCTGAGCTCAGAGACAAACTGTCCTGAGCTCAGAGACAAAGCTGTCCTGAGCTCAGAGACAAAACTGTCCTGAGCTCAGAGACAAACTGTCCTGAGCTCAGAGACAAACTGTCCTGAGCTCAGAGACAAGCTGTCCTGAGCTCAGAGACAAACTGTCCTGAGCTCAGAGACAAACTGTCCTGAGCTCAGAGACAAACTGTCCTGAGCTCAGAGACAAACTGTCCTGAGCTCAGAGACAAGCTGTCCTGAGCTCAGAGACAAACTGTCCTGAGCTCAGAGACAAACTGTCCTGAGCTCAGAGACAAACTGCCGGCACAAACAACACAGATAAAGCTGTGTATTGTGGGATGTAAGCAGATAGGGGTTCATTCATGCTTTTGTAACAACAGTAATAACAGACAGGGGCGGACTGGGACTAAGAATCAGCCGGGACTCTCGACCGGCCCACTTCGGTACCGCAAGTAAATACAGCTAGTAAATTGTCGACGGGGGGTTCTAGTGACTTATCCAACCGGCCCACATCTCTCCGTCCGACCGACCCACTTCAGTACCGGCAGCCCATCGGGATTCGTCCCGATGGCCAGTCCGCCACTGATAACAGCTGGGATTCACCCCCAATCTTTCACTCCTGTTCGGATACTGTTAGCTCTTCCGGCTTAGCGCTAGCAGCGTCTTATAAGATAGAGCCCAGTCTCACAAAAAAACATGTAATAGCTACGTTTGTCCACAGTGCAAAACGTAGTATATTTACAAATAACCCTCTCTATATTTTTGTCCAATTAATTTCTAATGGTCCGTGTCACGTGATCGCAAACTTTCCCACTGAGAAAAAAAAACATGGCGGACACCCGATTTAATTTTAGTGGAAAATCCTAAATTGTCGGAGAGTTTGGCGTTAAAATGCTTTTTGATTACATTTAGCGAGAAGTTTACAGTATATTGTACTTTTATAGTCTACATCCAGTGGATGTGTAGAATCTTTAGTTTGATAGATATTACGAAGATTATTTGAGCTCCATGTGTTTTTTTTTTACAAAATATTGTATCCCTGTCACGTCCTGAGAGGGTTATTTGTGAATATACTACGTGTTGCCCTGTGGACCAACGTAGCTATTACACGTTTTTTGTGAGACTGGGTTTGAAGATAAGTTTTATTTAGGAAGATTTAGTTTTACAAAAAGCAAATGTTCAGTTTCTATAATAACTCTCACTGCCAGAGGGTAAACAACAAACAGAAAAATAATATTTGTAAATATTTGTTCATCTAGAGCAGTGTTTCTCAAACTTTTTCATACCAAGGACCACTTAACCAATAAAAAAACACTCGCGGACCACCTAACTCCACAAATATCCAAAAACACATCGTTTTTTACAAATCGCCTGAATATGGTACAAACAAGTGGCCACATGTGTGATGAAGGTGTTTATCTGGGCTATATCATGCAATTGGAAGTGAAACTTAAGCTCGCTCCATTGCGGAGATATTCCCGCGAGAGTGCGGAAAACTTATTTATTTCAAATGTGAAATTTTACCAATATACTCACGGACCACTAGGGGGCGCTCACGGACCACCAGTGGTCCGTGGACCACACTTTGAGAAGCACTGATCTAGAGACATGAAAGGTCCGTTTACCTCTATTTAACGTTAGATACAGGAGGTGTGTGGCGTAGTGGACTAGCGCATTGGTGTTGGGATCAGGGGAGCACAGGTTCGAACCCCACCGCAGTCAACATGTCGTTGTGTCCCTGAGACACTTCACCCCAAATTATGTAAGTCGCTTTGGATAAAAGCGTCTAACAAGTGACATGTAATGTAAGATAGCTAGCTGTCGGCCCAGATTGACCTTTTTATCAATACTGAATATGATTTCCTTAAAAACTGTTTTTCTGATATTTTGAGGATAAATGATGGAGTTTGTCTCTGAACTTATGAAATATTAATACTGAGTGAAGACTGTCTGATATATTTATAATGTTTACATTCTGTAATAATTTCTAATAAATGCTTTCTAATAAAATGCTTTCCCACCTTCAGCCCGTCTCATATTCATACCTATTTTTATTTATTAATACATTTAAATATCTTGTCATAAATATTTAAAGATTTGATGTGACAGCGATGATGGAGCTCCGGGCGTTTTCACACATTAAGGAGTTTATTGACGAGCTCGTTATGGAGCCAACAGCTGCTGCTCCGAGCCACTGAAGAAGCTAAACTAGGAGTACAAGTGAACAGGAGCAGGACATAGAAAGTACCTCAAAGATAAACCCAACGACAGTTTAACTCATTTAATTACTGCTTTTTAGATTCACAGAAATAGTCAGAATTTTTAAAGTCCGGATTTTCAGAAAAATAGTCTATATTTTTCTGAAAAAGTGAAACATTAAAAAAAATCAAATGTAAAAGTCAGAATTATTTGAGAAAAAGTCTAAATTTTACAAAAACCTTTTAAACAAAAGTCAGTAAATTTAGATTTTGAGAAAAAAGTCAGAATTTTGAGAAAAGGCTGAATTGTGAACAGAGGGATTTTAAGGATAGAGGAAGGAACGGGGGTAATATGTAGAGAAGAGGGAGGAAGTCGAAAGAATGAGGGAGAGGAGAGAGAGGGAGGTGAAATAGAGCGAGAGGAGGGGGAGGGAAACCTCCTCCTGAGAGTCTGACGACTTCCTGTCGGGGGGGAGGAGGGAGAGATCCTCCCTCAGTTTCCACGGAAACGGCCTCCCTCTCTGTCGGCTCGTCAGGATGGGAGATAAAGGAACGAGGTGAGTCAATGGGGGAGACAAACCTTAAAACACGGTGTGTGTGTGTGTGTGTGTGTGTGTGTGTGTGTGTGTGTGTGTGTGTGTGTGTGTGTGTGTGTGTGTGTGTGTGTGTAGGCGTGTGTGTTTGTGTGTGTGTAGGCGTGTGTGTGACGTCTTCTTCTGCTTTTTATTAATATATTGATGGATGATATTTGAGCCGTTAATTTGATGCCGACAGGAAACAGTTGTTCATTAATCTCATGTTTTTAATGTCGTTGTCAGAAACCTGGAGGAGGATCAGATGTTTCTGTGAGATTTATTTAAATATTTTAGTTTTTATGGTTTTTTTCATTTATTTTTCATGCAGATTTTAAGTGGAAATATCTCTAAAATGTACGCTGACAGGAAAAGAGGATTATTCTTCTGATAATTCCTCTGTGGGATAAAATAACATTTCTGTCATTTAGTGTTTTGTGATATTTCTCACATGTATTTGACTTTTTTAAAACATTTTAATTATTATTTGTTTAAAGGTCTCCTATCATCCTCTCTTTCGTCAATACATCCCAGGTCTCAGATATATCCAGAGCCTGTCTCTGATTGGCTGAAACACCAAACAGATCATTGCAGCATTACCCATAATCCCCTCTGTTTCAGCCCTGTTTCCAAAGTGCTGATTCTCTGTCTGTTACTTTAGATGAAAATAAGTAGCCCCTCCCCACGCACCTATGAGAGACATTTGGGTACAAAGAACTCAATAGCCGCGTTCACGCGTACTTTTCCCCCTTTAGTTCCGATATAGTTCCGAAATGTCGCGTTCACACCAAAAAGAGCCGGAACTAAAATTAATTATTTTTCTCCCCCGTCCCTGCTAGAGAGCAGGTATTCTGTGGGAGAAAAAGGTTCCTATGTCTGATTGGCTGGGCGGCTGAGGTGACGGCGTTCTGGCGATTTACTCGGAAGGCTTCAGTAGAAGCTGCTGGGAGTCCCAGCAGCTTCTACTGAAGCCAACTCCGGGGACTTCCGGCCAGGGACTCCGGGTGGCAGTATAGGCCGTGAAGCTGTTTACGGCCTGCCAGTAAACCCAAAGCAGAAGAAGAAGAAGTGACGTCAGCGGCTTCATTTGCCTAATCCTCCCTCAGGGACTTATTCCGGTGTGAACGTGATCTGTACTTAGTTCATCAGAACTAAAGAGTTCTCATGAACTAAGTACGGCAAAGTACTTGGTGTGAAAGCGCCTTTTGGTGCTCTAGGAGGAGATTCAGGTGATAAGGGGGGGGGGGGGTTACTTTGGTTGCTGATTGGCTAATGGTTACACAAGACAACACATCGTTATGACATCATAAAGTGGCCAAAATCTGATCAGCTCATTTTCAGACAGGTTTTTATAGAAATGGATCAAAAAGAGAGAGAATCTTTGTTCCTGAAACTTTCAGAGTCTCTTTCCACAAAGGGGACACATGTTGATGTAGAAGAGACATGAAGAAGAGGGGACACATGTTGATGTAGAAGAGACATGAAGAAGAGGGGACACTGTTGTAGAAAGAGACTGAATCTAATATCTGGAATGTTGGTACATGAAGAAGAGGGGACACATGTTGATGTAGAAGAGACATGAAGAAGAGGGACACATGTTGATGTAGAAGAGACATGAAGAAGAGGGGGACAGCATGTTGATGTAGAGAGACATGAAGAAGAGGGGACACATGTTGATGGTAGAAGAGACAATGAAGAAGAGGGGGACACATGTTTGATGTAGAAGAGACATGAAGAAGAGGGGACACATGTTGATATAGAAGAGACATGAAGAAGAGGGGACACATGTTGATGTAGAAGAGACAGAAGAAGAGGGGACACTGTTGATATAGAAGAACATGAAGAAGAGGGGACACATGTTGATGTAGAAGAGACATGAAGAAGAGGGGACACATGTTGATGTAGAAGAGACATGAAGAAGAGGGGACACATGGTGATGTAGAAGAGACATGAAGAAAGAGGGGACACATGTTGATGTAGAAGAGACATGAAGAAGAGGGGACACATGTTGATGTAGAAGAGACATGAAGAAGAGGGGACACATGTTGATGTAGAAGAGACGTGAAGAAGAGGGGGACACATGTTGATGTAGAAGAGACATGAAGAAGAGGGGACACATGTTGATGTAGAAGAGACCATGAAGAAGAGGGGACACATGTTGATGTAGAAGAGACATGAAGAAGAGGGGACAACATGTTGATGTAGAAGAGACATGAAGAAGAGGGGACACATGTTGATGTAGAAGAGACATGAAGAAGAGGGGACACATGTTGATGTAGAAGAGACATGAAGAAGAGGGGACACATGTTGATGTAGAAGAGACATGAAGAAGAGGGGACACATGTTGATGTAGAAGAGACATGGAAGAAAGAGGGGACACATGTTGATGGAGAAGAGACATGGAGAAGAGGGGACACATGTTGATGTAGAAGAGACATGAAGAATAGGGGACACATGTTGATGTAGAAGGAGACATGAAAGAAGAGGGGACACATGTTGATGTAAGAAGAGACATGAAGAAGAGGGGACACATGTTGGATGTAGAAGAGACATGAAGAAGAGGGGACACATGGTGATGTAAGAAAGATAGACATGAAGAAGAGGGGACACATGTTGATGTAGAAGAGACGTGAAGAAGAGGGGGACACATGTTGATGTAGAAGAGACGTGAAGAAGAGGGACACATGTTGAGGTAGAAGAGACATGTTATTAGAAGAGAGGAAGCGACGGTATGGTATAGAGATGATAGAGGGGACACATGTTGATGTAGAAGAGACGTGAAGAAGAGGGGACACATGTTGATGTAGAAGAGACATGAAGAGAGGGGGACAACATGTTGATGAAGAAGAGACATGAAGAAGAGTGGACACATGTTGATGTAGAAGAGACATAAGAAGAGGGGACACATGTTGATGTAGAAGAGACATGAAGAAGAGGGGACACATGTTGATGAAGAAGAGACATGAAGAAGAGTGGACACATGTTGATGTAGAAGAGACATGAAGAAGAGGGGACACATGTTGATGTAGAAGAGACATGAAGAAGAGGAGACACATGTTGATGTAGAAGAGACATGAGGAAGAGGGGACACATGTTGATGTAGAAGAGACATGAAGAAGAGAGGACACATGTTGATGTAGAAGATACATGAAGAAGAGGGGACACATGTTGATGTAGAAGATACATGAAGAAGAGGGGACACATGTTGATGTAGAAGAGACATGAGGAAGAGGGGACACATGTTGATGTAGAAGAGACATGAAGAAGAGAGGACACATGTTGATGTAGAAGATACATGAAGAAGAGGGGACACATGTTGATGTAGAAGATACATGAAGAAGAGGGGACACATGTTGATGTAGAAGAGACATGAAGAAGAGAGGACACATGTTGATGTAGAAGAGACATGAAGAAGAGGGGACACATGTTGATGTAGAAGATACATGAAGAAGAGGGGACACATGTTGATGTAGAAGATACATGAAGAAGAGGGGACACATGTTGATGTAGAAGATACATGAAGAAGAGGGGACACATGTTGATGTAGAAGATACATGAAGAAGAGGGGACACATGTTGATGTAGAAGAGACATGGAGAAGAGGGGACACATGTTGATGTAGAAGAGACATGAAGAAGAGGGGACACATGTTGATGTAGAAGAGACATGAAGAAGAGGGGACACATGTTGATGAAGAAGAGACGTGAAGAAGAGGGGACACATGTTGATGAAGAAGAGACGTGAAGAAGAGGGGACACATGTTGATGTAGAAGAGACATGAAGAAGAGGGGACACATGCTGATGAAGAAGAGACGTGAAGAAGAGGGGACACATGTTGATGTAGAAGAGACATGAAGAAGAGGGGACACATGTTGATGTAGAAGATACATGAAGAAGTGGGGACACATGTTGATATAGAAGAGACATGAAGAAGAGGGGACACATGTTGATGTAGAAGATACATGAAGAAGAGGGGACACATGTTGATATAGAAGAGACATGAAGAAGAGGGGACACATGTTGATGAAGAAGAGACGTGAAGAAGAGGGGACACATGTTGATGTAGAAGAGACGTGAAGAAGAGGGGACACATGCTGATGAAGAAGAGACGTGAAGAAGAGGGGACACATGTTGATGTAGAAGAGACATGAAGAAGAGGGGACACATGTTGATGTAGAAGAGATATGGAGAAGAGGGGACACATGTTGATGTAGAAGAGACGTGAAGAAGAGGGGACACATGTTGATGTAGAAGAGACATGAAGAAGAGGGGACACATGTTGATGTAGAAGATACATGAAGAAGAGGGGACACATGTTGATGTAGAAGAGACATGAAGAAGAGGGGACACATGTTGATATAGAAGAGACATGAAGAAGAGGGGACACATGTTGATGTAGAAGAGACATGGAGAAGAGGGGACACATGTTGATGTAGAAGAGACATGAAGAAGAGGGGACACATGTTGATGTAGAAGAGACATGAAGAAGAGTGGACACATGTTGATGTAGAAGATACATGAAGAAGAGGGGACACATGTTGATGTAGAAGATACATGAAGAAGAGGGGACACATGTTGATGTAGAAGAGACATGAAGAAGAGGGGACACATGTTGATGTAGAGGAGACATGAAGAAGAGGGGACACATGTTGATGTAGAAGAGACATGAAGAAGAGGGGACACATGTTGATGTAGAAGAGACATGAAGAAGAGGGGACACATGTTGATGAAGAAGAGACATGAAGAAGAGGGGACACATGTTGATGTAGAAGAGACATGAAGAAGAGGGGACACATGTTGATGTAGAAGATACATGAAGAAGAGGGGACACATGTTGATGTAGAAGAGACTTGAAGAAGAGAGGACACATGTTGATGTAGAAGAGACATGAAGAAGAGGGGACACATGTTGATATAGAAGAGACATGAAGAAGAGGGGACACATGTTGATGTCGAAGAGACATGGAGAAGAGGGGACACATGTTGATGTAGAAGAGACATGAAGAAGAGGGGACACATGTTGATGTAGAAGAGACATGAAGAAGAGGGGACACATGTTGATGTAGAAGAGACATGAAGAAGAGGGGACACATGTTGATGTAGAAGAGACATGAAGAAGAGGGGACACATGTTGATGTAGAAGAGACATGAAGAAGAGGGGACACATGTTGATGTAGAAGAGACATGAAGAAGAGGGGACACATGTTGATGTAGAAGAGACATGGAAGAGGGGGGACACATGTTGATGTAGAAGAGACATGAAGAAGAGGGGACACATGTTGATGTAGAGGAGACATGAAGAAGAGGGGACACATGTTGATGTAGAAGAGACATGAAGAAGAGGGGGACACATGTTGATGTAGAAGAGACCATGAAGAAGAGGGGACACATGTTGATGTAGAGGAGACATGAAGAAGAGGGGACACATGTTGATGTAGAAGAGACATGAAGAAGAGGGGACACATGTTGATGAAGAAGAGACATGAAGAAGAGGGGACACATGTTGATGTAGAAGTGACATGAAGAAGAGGGGACACATGTTGATGTAGAAGATACATGAAGAAGAGGGGACACATGTTGATGTAGAAGAGACGTGAAGAAGAGAGGACACATGTTGATGTAGAAGAGACATGAAGAAGAGGGGACACATGTTGATGTAGAAGAGACATGAAGAAGAGGAGACACATGTTGATGTAGAAGAGACATGAAGAAGAGAGGACACATGTTGATGTAGAAGAGACATGAAGAAGAGGGGACACATGTTGATGTCGAAGAGACATGGAGAAGAGGGGACACATGTTGATGTAGAAGAGACATGAAGAAGAGGGGACACATGTTGATGTAGAAGAGACATGAAGAAGAGGGGACATGTTGATGTAGAAGAGACATGGAGAAGAAGATTTTGCAGAATAGGAGACCTTTAAGTTATTCATTTGTTCATTTTCATTTAAACTCTCAGATGTTTTGGAAATGTACCATTTCCCTTTATTTCCTTACATATTTTGTTTGATTTTTTAAACGTCTTAAAAAATATTTTTAAAAAGATGTACATTACATTTTCATATAGTTTCATTTTTTGACATATGTTTGGATATTTGAGACATTCCTTAAAACCTTTTTTATTTCATTAATATTATTTGGATATTTTTCAGTACTTAAAAGTTTATTTCATTTTGAATTTTTAAATGTATTTTTGGAAGAAATATGAATGTTTTTTTGTTTTACAAATTTATTTTGAACATTTGTTGCCAACATTAAAATGGCAAAAGTGCTACTTAATGAATGTTGAGTCTTTGCGACTGAATTGGCTTTAATCTTCATGTTACTGGAGTCAAGCTGAACATCCCTGTGTGTGTGTGTGTGTGTGTGTGTGTGTGTGTGTGTGTGTGTGTGTGTGTGTGTGTGTGTGTGTGTGTGTTTTGCAGGCTGCTCGTGTTGGCAGAATATGAATGAGTTCACATCAGAGAGACATGCAGAGCAGCTCAAACCAAACCTCATCCTAAAAACGTTAAAACGTCTAAATGTGATGTCATGGATCTGTTTCGGTGTTTCTGCTTCTTGTCATTTCTTGAAATGCTTCATATAAATTACATCTTGAGAAAGCTAAAAGGTTATGCAAGCTAATAACAGGAACATGTATACTCAATACTACAACCTGCAAAGCTCTCCAGCTTTTATCTGTAATATACTTAATTTATTTTTAAACAGTTATTACAGATCGACTGAGCTTTTTCCCACAGAAGAAACAAAACATTGTTGTGTTTTATGCACATTTTAAGTTAAATGTCTCTTAAATAAACAACGAAAGGATTTTTATTAAATTAGTATTTTTAAGAAATTACATTTAAAACAAATCTTTTTCTGTGATTTTTCGGACTTTCTTCAGAAGAAAACAAGCGACATTTATCACATATTTTTGAATTGTTTTAACTTATTGTTCAAATATATTAATCAAAAATGTTCAGCAGTTTTTTCATATTTCTTTCATATAAATATCGGCATTTATCTTACAACATTTCTAGAAAATATTCAAGGAAATGCGCATTTATCAACACTTTTTTGCACATTCTTTAAAATCATATCTTTAAAAACATTTCAGTCAGATAACTCACGTGTTCCTTTAACATGTTTATTAGAAGCAGCATATAGTTGAGTTTGGCTTCTGGGCTCGGGCCTCATCGCTCCACAGATATACATAGCACGATGAGTGATGATTAAATAACCCCCGAGCCTACAGGTGGAAGCTGGGGTGGAAGCTGGGTGGAGCTGGGGTGGAAGCTGGGTGGAAGCTGGGGTGGAAGCTGGGGTGGAAGCTGGGTGGAAACTGGGGTGGGAAGCTGGAGTGGATGCTGGGGTGGAAGCTGGGTGGAAGCTGGGGGTGGAAGCTGGGGTGGAAGCTGGGGTGGAAGCTGGGGTGGAAGCTGGGGTGGAAGCTGGGATGGAAGCTGGGGTGGTGGTGGAGTGGAAGCTGGGGTGGAGCTGGGGTGGAAGCTGGGGTGGAAGCTGGGTGGAAGCTGGGGTGGAAGCTGGGGTGGAAGCTGAGGTGGAAGCTGGGGTGGAAGCTGGGTGGAAGCTGGGGTGGGAAGCTGGGTGGAAGCTGGGTGGAAGCTGGGGTGGAAGCTGGGGTGGTAAGCTGGGTGGAAGCTGAGGTGAAGCGGGGTGGAAGCTGGGGTGGAAGCTGGGTGGAAGCTGGGGTGGAAGCTGGGGTGGAAGCTGGGGTGGTGGTGGGGGTGGATGCTGGGGTGGAAGCTGGGGTGGAAGCTGGGATGGAAGCTGGGGTGGTGGTGGAGTGGAAGCTGGGGTGGAAGCTGGGGTGGAAGCTGGGTGGAAGCTGGGGTGGAAGCTGGGGTGGAAGCTGAGGTGGGAAGCTGGGGTGGAAGCTGGGGTGGAAGCTGGGGTGGAAGCTGGGGTGGAAGCTGGGGTGGAAGCTGGGGTGGATGCTGGGGTGGAAGCTGGGGTGGAAGCTGGGGTGGTGGTGGGGTGGAAGCTGGGGTGGATGCTGGGGTGGAAGCTGGGGTGGAAGCTGGGGTGGAAGCTGGGGGGTGGTGGTGGGGTGGAAGCTGGGTGGTGGTGTGGGGGTGGATGCTGGGGTGAAGCTGGGGGGGAAGCTGGGGTGGAAGCTGGGGTGGAAGCTGGGGTGGAAGCTGGGTGGAAGCTGGGGTGGAAACTGGGGGTGGAAGCTGAGGTGGAAGCTGGGGGTGGAAGCTGGGGTGGAAGCTGGGTGGAAGCTGGGGTGGAAGCTGGGGTGGAAGCTGGGGTGGAAGCTGGGGTGGTGGTGGGGTGGATGCTGGGGTGGAAGCTGGGGTGGAAGCTGGGATGGAAGCTGGGGTGGTGGTGGAGTGGAAGCTGGGGTGGAAGCTGGGGTGGAAGCTGGGGTGGAAGCTGGGTGGAAGCTGGGGTGGAAGCTGGGGTGGAAGCTGGGGTGGAAGCTGGGGTGGAAGCTGGGGTGGAAGCTGGGGTGGAAGCTGGGGTGGATGCTGGGGTGGATGCTGGGGTGGTGGTGGGGTGGATGCTGGGGTGGAAGCTGGGGTGGAAGCTGGGGTGGAAGCTGGGGTGGTGGTGGGGTGGAAGCTGGGGTGGTGGTGGGGTGGATGCTGGGGTGGAAGCTGGGGTGGAAGCTGGGGTGGAAGCTGGGGTGGAAGCTGGGGTGGAAGCTGGGGTGGTGGTGGGGCAGCAATTGCAGCAACAAGCAAAGCATAGAGAGAGATCTCCAGGTTAAATAGAGCGGCATATTAAGGAGACTCTGTTTGGTTGGTTGTAGAGTGGCAAGGGGCGTTATGTGTGAATGCAGCATAGGTGCTCGAGTTGACTGCCTGAACTAGCTCGCAGGCTTCGCCCCATTTATATAATATTTTGGGCATCTTCTAAATTCCCCAAAAAATATCTTTAGAATGTTTTTCGGAAATGTTTCATATTTTTCCCAAATTTTTCGTTCATGGATTTTCAAAAACATTATTTGATACTTCTGCCAACATTCTTTGGAATTTAAAAAAAAATTACCTCACATTTCTGGGACATGATTTGGGAATATAATGACTCAATTTTCTTACATGTTTCGGTTATTTTGTTAAGTAGAGACTGATATACACCTGATCATCAGCAGGAGAGGACTCTTTAAAGTAGAAACACTACATACTGATATACACCTGAACATCAGCAGGAGAGGACTCTTTAAAGTAGAAACACTACATACTGATATACACCTGAACATCAGCAGGAGAGGACTCTTTAAAGTAGAGACACTACATACTGATATATACCTGAACATCAGCAGGAGAGGACTCTTTAAAGTAGAAACACTACATACTGATATACACCTGAACATCAGCAGGAGAGGACTCTTTAAAGTAGAGACACTACATACTGATATACACCTGAACATCAGCAAGGAGAGGACTCTTTAAAGTAGAGACACTACATACTGATATACAACTGAACATCAGCAGGAGAGGACTCTTTAAGTAGAGACACTACATACTGATATAAGCCTGAACATCAGCAGGAGAGGACTCTTTAAAGTAGAGATACTACATACTGATATACACCTGAACATCAGCAGGAGAGGACTCTTTAAAGTAGAGACACTACATACTGATATAAGCCTGAACATCAGCAGGAGATGACTCTTTAAAGTAGAGACACTACATACTGATATACACCTGAACAACAGCAGGAGAGGACTCTTTAAAGTAGAGACACTACATACTGATATACACCTGAACATCAGCAGGAGAGGACTCTTTAAAGTAGAAACACTACATACTGATATACACCTGAACATCAGCAGGAGAGGACTCTTTAAAGTAGAGACACTACATACTGATATACACCTGAACATCAGCAGGAGAGGACTCTTTAAAGTAGAGACACTACATACTGATATATACCTGAACATCAGCAGGAGAGGACTCTTTAAAGTAGAGACATACATACTGATATACACCTGAACATCAGCAGGAGAGGACTCTTTAAAGTAGAGACACTACATACTGATATACACCTGAACATCAGCAGGAGAGGACTCTTTAAAGTAGAGACACTACATACTGATATAAGCCTGAACATCAGCAGGAGAGGACTCTTTAAAGTAGAGATACTACATACTGATATACACCTGAACATCAGCAGGAGAGGACTCTTTAAAGTAGAGACACTACATACTGATATACACCTGAACATCAGCAGGAGAGGACTCTTTAAAGTAGATACACTACATACTGATATAAGCCTGAACATCAGCAGGAGATGACTCTTTAAAGTAGAGACACTACATACTGATATACACCTGAACAACAGCAGGAGAATGACTCTTTAAAGTAGAGACACTACATACTGATATACACCCTGAACATCAGCAGGAGATGGACTCTTTAAAGTAGAGACACTACATACTGATATACACCTGAACAATCAGCAGGAGAGGACTCTTTAAAGTAGAGACACTACATACTGATATACACCTGAACATAAGCAGGAGAGCACTCTTAAAGTAGAGACACTACATACTGATATATACCTGAACATCAGAGCAGGAAGAGGACTCTTAAAGTAGAGATACTACATACTGATATACACCTGAACATCAGCAGGAGAGGACTCTTTAAAGTAGAGACACTACATACTGATATACACCTGAACATCAGCAGGAGAGGACTCTTTAAAGTAGAAACACTACATACTGATATACACCTGAAAATCAACAGGAGAGGACTCTTTAAAGTAGAGACACTACATACTGATATATACCTGAACATCAGCAGGAGAGGACTCTTTAAAGTAGAGATACTACATACTGATATACACCTGAACATCAGCAGGAGAGGACTCTTTAAAGTAGATACACTACATACTGATATACACCTGAACATCAGCAGGAGAGGACTCTTTAAAGTAGAAACACTACATACTGATATACACCTGAACATCAGCAGGAGAGGACTCTTTAAAGTAGAGACACTACATACTGATATATACCTGAACATCAGCAGGAGAGGACTCCTGTAAAGTAGAGATACTACATACTGATATACACCTGAACAATCAGCAGAGAGGACTCTTAAAGTAGAGACACTACATACTGATATACACCTGAACATCAGCAGAAGAGGACTCTTTAAAGTAGAGACACTACATACTGATATACACCTGAACATCAGCAGGAGAAGACTCTTTAAAGTAGAGACACTACATACTGATATACACCTGAACATCAGCAGGAGAGGACTCTTTAAAGTAGAGATACTACATACTGATATACACCTGAACATCAGCAGGAGAGGACTCTTTAAAGTAGAGACACTACATACTGATATACACCTGAACAACAGCAGGAGAGGACTCTTTAAAGTAGAGATACTACATACTGATATACACCTGAACATCAGCAGGAGAGGACTCTTTAAAGTAGAGACACTACATACTGATATACACCTGAACATCAGCAGGAGAGGACTCTTTAAAATAGATATACTACATACTGATATACACCTGAACATCAGCAGGAGAGGACTCTTTAAAGTAGAGACACTACATACTGATATATACCTGAACATCAGCAGGAGAGGACTCTTTAAAGTAGAGATACTACATACTGATATACACCTGAACATCAGCAGGAGAGGACTCTTTAAAGTAGAGACACTACATACTGATATACACCTGAACATCAGCAGGAGAGGACTCCTTTAAAAGTAGAGACACTACATACTGATATACACCTGAACATCAGCAGGAGAGGACTCTTTAAAGTAGAGACACTACATACTGATATACACCTGAACATCAACAGGAGAGGACTCTTTAAGTAGAGACACTACATACTGATATACACCTGAACATCAGCAGGAGAGGACTCTTTAAAGTAGAGACACTACATACTGATATACACCTGAACATCAGCAGGAGAGGACTCTTTAAAGTAGAGACACTACATAATAATATACACCTGAACATCAGCAGGAGAGGACTCTTTAAAGTAGAGACACTACATAATGATATACACCTGAACATCAGCAGGAGAGGACTCTTTAAAGTAGAGACACTACATACTGATATACACCTGAACATCAGCAGGAGAGGACTCTTTAAAGTAGAGACACTACATACTGATACACACCTGAACATCAGCAGGAGAGGACTCTTTAAAGTAGAGACACTACATACTGATATACACCTGAACATCAGCAGGAGAGGACTCTTTAAAGTAGAGATACTACATACTGATATACACCTGAACATCAGCAGGAGAGGACTCTTTAAAGTAGAGACACTACATACTGATATACACCTGAACATCAGCAGGAGAGGACTCTTTAAAGTAGAGACACTACATACTGATATAAGCCTGAACATCAGCAGGAGAGGACTCTTTAAAGTAGAGACACTACATACTGATATACACCTGAACAACAGCAGGAGAGGACTCTTTAAAGTAGAGACACTACATACTGTTATAAGCCTGAACATCAGCAGGAGAGGACTCTTTAAAGTAGAGACACTACATACTGATATACACCTGAACATCAGCAGGAGAGGACTCTTTAAAGTAGAGACACTACATACTGATATACACCTGAACATCAGCAGGAGAGGACTCTTTAAAGTAGAGACACTACATACTGATATACACCTGAACATCAGCAGGAGAGGGACTCTTTAAAGTAGAGACACTACATACTGATATACACCTGAACATCAGCAGGAGAGGACTCTTTAAAGTAGAGACACTACATACTTAATATCATTTCTCAATTTTCTTACATGTTTAGGATATTCTTTTATATTTTTTACAGTATTTATTTCATATATGTTTTCACATCATCTCTCTCTCTTTTCCACTTGATTTTCCGACAAAGTCAGCTGCTGATGAGGCGTTCAGGTTTCAAGGGAATCCTCGGGAGAATATCGACCCGTCAGATAGAGTTTCCTCCCGATCGATGTCGAGCTTCACAACAAACACTTAGGAGACGTTACTCCACATTAAAATGCAGTTTCCATTATCTGAATATTATTGTTAACCTGCACTGACATTCACATGAGGATTTAAGGATGAAGAGAAGAAATGTGTGAAATATTAAATAACCCGACATTATAATAGCTTGTTAAATATAATCCATACCTTGTAAAGGGTTTAAAACACCGTCTGTTTCCTCAAACTGATAGAAATAATTCATTTAAGCATTAAAATCAACAAAAACTAAAGGAACATTTCAATGTTCCCAATTTATGAGTTATTGACTGTTAAATCTATTAAATAAATAAACAAATATATAATAACAATTGTAAAGAAAAACTTAAAAAACAACAAACAGGTCCAAATGTGTAAACAATAAGTCAAAGTAGGATAAATATGTTTTAAATATCTAAATAATGTGTTTGTGTCGTGTCTTCCTCCTAAACTCACCAACAGTTAGCATTAGCCTCATTAGCACATTTAATCATAACAAAGACGCACGTGATGAAGAGTGTCAGTGATTGTCCTGCAGTGTGTTGATAAGTGAACATCAGCCAGTGTGGGTTTGATCCACGTCGTGATATATTTATTTATTTTGTGTCTGTGTTAAACTTTGATTTGACTAATTGCAGCGGGTAATGGCGTGCTGAGCTCCCATGAGGCTCGGCGGTTTCCGGTAAAGTGGCGTCCTGATGCTGCTGAAAGCTAATGGAGCCGCAGAAGCTAATTTATGACAGCATTAACACAGGGGGGTGGCTGTCAGACAGCATTAGAGACAGGAAGCGGCTGAGCAACATGAACCTCCAGCACTGTGAGGGAACTCAGGATATTTCCTTTATTCACAGCAGCAAAGGTACAGAGCAGATCAAAGCAGGAATACATATTACACATTCAAGATAAGATCAGATGTAATGATCTAAGCATGTTTTAATAAAGCTTTGCACACAATGTGAAAAAAAAATGGAGTAGTTTAAAGTAGAAACACTTTATACTGATATAAAAAGAGGACTCTTTAAAGTAGAGACACTACATACTGATATACACCTGAACATCAGCAGGAGAGGACTCTTTAAAGTAGAGACACTACATACTGATATACACCTGAACATCAGCAGGAGAGGACTCTTTAAAGTAGAGACACTACATACTGATATACACCTGAACATCAGCAGGAGAGGACTCTTTAAAGTAGAGACACTACATACTGATATACACCTGAACATCAGCAGGAGAGGACTCTTTAAAGTAGAGACACTACATACTGATATACACCTGAACATCAGCAGGAGAGGACTCTTTAAAGTAGAGACACTACATACTGATATACACCTGAACATCAGCAGGAGAGGACTCTTTAAAGTAGAGACACTACATACTGATATATACCTGAACATCAGCAGGAGAGGACTCTTTAAAGTAGAGACACTACATACTGATATACACCTGAACATCAGCAGGAGAGGACTCTTTAAAGTAGAGACACTACATACTGATATACACCTGAACATCAGCAGGAGAGGACTCTTTAAAGTAGAGACACTACATACTGATATACACCTGAACATCAGCAGCAGGAGAGGACTCTTTAAAGTAGAGACACTACATACTGATATACACCTGAAACATCAGCAGGAGAGGACTCTTTAAAGTAGAGACACTACATACTGATATACACCTGAACATCAGCAGCAGGAGAGGACTCTTTAAAGTAGAGACACTACATACTGATATACACCTGACCATCAGCAGGAAAGGACTCTTAAAGTAGAGACAATACATACTGATATACACCTGAACATCAGCAGGAGAGGACTCTTTAAAGTAGAGACACGACATACTGATATACACCTGAACATCAGCAGGAGAGGACTCTTTAAAGTAGAGACACTACATACTGATATACACCTGCACATCAGCAGGAGAGGACTCTTTAAAGTAGAGACACTACATACTGATATACACCTGCACATCAGCAGGAGAGGACTCTTTAAAGTAGAGACACTACATACTGATATACACCTGAACATCAGCAGGAGAGGACTCTTTAAAGTAGAGACACTACATACTGATATACACCTGCACATCAGCAGGAGAGGACTCTTTAAAATAGAGACACTACATACTGATATACACCTGAACATCAGCAGGAAAGGACTCTTTAAAGTAGAGACACTACATACTGATATACACCTGAACATCAGCAGGAGAGGAATCTTTAAAGTAGAGACACTACATACTGATATACACCTGAACATCAGCAGGAGAGGACTCTTTAAAGTAGAGACAACTACATACTGATATACAACCTGCACATCAGCAGGAGAGGACTCTTTAAAGTAGAGACACTACATACTGATATACACCTGAACATCAGCAGGATGAGGACTCTTTAAGTAGAGACACTACATACTGATATACACCTGAACATCAGCAGGAAAGGACTCTTTAAAGTAGAGACACTACATACTGATATACACCTGGACATCAGCAGGAGAGGACTCTTTAAAGTAGAGACACTACATACTGAACATCAGCAGAAGAGGACTCTTTAAAGTAGAGACACTACATACTGAACACCAGCAGGAGAGGACTCTTTAAAGTAGAGACTCTCCATACTGATAGACACCTGAACATCAGCAGGAGAGGACTCTTTAAAGTAGAGACACTACATACTGATATACACCTGAACATCAGCAGGAGAGGACTCTTTAAAGTAGAGACACTACATACTGATATGAACATCATAAGCAGAAAAGGGGCCCTTTAAAATCTGATACAAGGACTTTTACCGCAGAACAAATTACAACAGCAATACAAATAAAGTATTTATGTTTACAGAACAAGGTAAACAAATAAACATTTGAATAATGAAGCAATAAAATAAACCTCTAAATATGCAGTCTATTGGTCGAACAGCTCCACTGTACTCAGTTATACAATACTTCTTTATTTATACTATACATATTGTTACGGTGTGTGAAGCAGGCAGGACCCAAATGCAGATTTAAACTGAAAATTCCTTTTTTTCAAGGCTACCGGATACTAATAAAGACAAACCAGAACACTCACCGGAGACTTAGTCACAAACAAAAGACGAACCAACACTGAACACAGGAAGAGAACAGACTAAATACAGGGAGGGGTAATCACAAGACGAGAAACAGCCGGGCAGGGGAGGCGAAACACAAGGGCCACAGGTGAACACAATCAGACAACTAGACACACCAGGGAAACTAACGACAGGGGAAAAACACAGGAAAAACTAGGGCCACCAGGGTGGGTGGAGGGGGTCTGGAGGACGGGTCTTGGGCTGACAGCCCCAGGGGCATGGCAGAGGACCAGGAAGGGGTCTCGGCGGACGGCCCGGGGGCAAGGCAGAAGCCGAGAAGGGGGACTCGGGCGGACGGCCCGGGGGCAAGGCAGAGTCCAAGGTGGGGCGAAGGCCAAACAACTCCGGAGGCCGGGCAGGACCCGGTGTCGGCCGAACAGGAACCGGAGCCGGTGGGACAGGCTTCGGCAGGATCCCCCACGGAAGAGGACCAGGAGTTGGCAGGACCCCCGGCGAGACATGTGATGGCGGGGCCTCCAACGGAACAGGACAAGGGGTTGGCAGGACCCCCGGCAGGAGAACAGTCGGCGTGACCCCCAACGGGACTGGACATAGGGTTAGCAGGACCCCCGGCAGGAGAGTAGTCGACGGGACCCCCAACGGGACAGGACATGGAGCTGCCAGGAACCCCAGCGGAACCTCCAACGGCACAGGACATAGGGTTGGCAGGACCCCCGGCAGAAGAGTCGTCGGCGGGACCCCCAACGGGACAGGACACAGGGTTGGCAGGACCCCCGGCAGGAGAGTAGTCGACGGGACCCCCAACGGGACAGGACATGGAGCTGGCAGGAACCCCAGCGGAACCTCCAACAGCACAGGACATAGGGTTGGCAGGACCCCCGGCAGAAGAGTCGCCGGCGGGACCCCCAACGGGACAGGACACAGGGTTGGCAGGACCCCCGGCAGGAGAGTAGTCGGCGGGACCACCAACAGCACAGGACATAGGGTCGGCGGGACCCCCAACGGGACAGGACATAGAGTTGGCAGGACCTCCAGCGGAACCTCCAACGGCACGGACATAGGGTTGGCAAGACCCCCGGCAGAGGAGTAGTTGGCGGGGCCTCCAACGGGACAGGACATGGAGTTGGCAGGACCCCCAGTGGAACCTCCAACGGACCAGGACATTGGGTAGGGACTTGAGAGGGGACTCAAGAGGGGACTCGAGGGGGGACTCGAGAGGGAACTGGAGAGGGAACTCGAGAAGGGACTCGAGAGGGAACTTGAGATGGGACTAGAGAAGTGACTAGAGGTGGGACTAGGGAATTGACTAGAGGAGGGACTTGAGTAGGGACTAGAGATGGGACTAGAGAAGGGACTTGGAAAGGGACTAGAGGAGGGACTCGGGAAGGGACCAGAGAGGGGACTAGAGACGTGACTTGAGAAGGGACTAGAGATGGAACTTGAGAGGTGACTCGAGAGGGGACTCGAGAGGGAACTCGAGAGATGACTCGAGAGGGGACTCGAGAGGGAACTGGAGGGGTGACTTGAGAGGGGACTCGAGAGGCAACTTGCGAAGTGTCTTGAAAGGGGACTCGAGAGGGAACTGGAGAGGAGACTTGAGAAGGAACTGGAGAGGAGACTTGAGAGATGACTCGAGAGGGGACTCGACAGGGAACTGGAGGGGTGACTTGAGAGGGGACTCGAGAGGGAACTTGCGAAGTGTCTTGAAAGGGGACTCGAGAGGGAACTGGAGAGGGGACTCGAGAGGGAACTGGAGAGGAGACTCGAGAGGGAACTGGAGAGGAGACTTGAGAGGGGACTCAAGAGGGAACTTGAGAGGGAACTGGAGAGGAGACTCGAGAGATGACTCGAGAGGGGACTCGAGAGGAGACTCGAAAGGGAACTCGAGAGGGGACTCTAGAGGTGACTTGAAAGGAGACTCGAGAGGGAGCTGGAGATGTGTCTTGAGAGGGGACTTGAGAAGGAACTTGAGAGGAGACTTGAGTCGGTCGGTTCTCCAACAGAACACGGGGGGCTGGAGTCGACCGGAATGCCGACAGGACACGGGGAGCTGGCGTCGGCCGGTACGCCGACAGGACACGGGAGCTGGCGTCGGCCGGAGACGAGGGGCTGGAGTCGAAACCATGGCTGCTGGGGCCAGGACTGAGGCTGGAACCATGGCTGCTGGGCCAGAACAGGGGCTGGAACCATGGCTACTGGGGCCTGTACTGAAGCCGGAACCATGGCTGCTGGGGCCAGAACCATGGCTGCCGGGGCCAGAACTGGGGCCGGAATGGCTGCTGGGGCCTCTACTTGAGCCGGAACCATGGCTGCTGGGGCCAGAACTGGGGCTGAAACCATGGCTGCTGGGGCCAGAACTGGGGCCGGAACCATGGCTGCTGGGGCCAGAACAGGGGCCGGAACCATGGCTGCTGAGGCCAGAACTGGGGCTGGAACCATGGCTGCTGGGGCCGGAACCAGGGCCGGAACCATGGCCGCTGGGGCCAGAACTGGGTCCAGAACCATGGCTGCTGGGGCCGGGACCAGGGCCGGAACCATGGCCGCTGGGGCCAGAACTGGGGCCGGGACCATGGATCTTTGGGCTCGGGCTGCTAACCTGACCTTGCGACTCCTTCCTTTAGGAGCCGTTTGGAGGCTCTGTGGACCTCCAAAGGCCAGACGAGTTCCAGAGAACGGCTCCTGGACAGGAGCAGGCAATGGGGCAGAAGCCAGGGTTGACTCCAAACGGACCGCACCGATGCGTGTGGTATCATAACGGGAGTTGGGAGGCCTGGGGCTGTCAGGCAAGGGATAACACACCATGAGGAAATCCAAAATCCCGCCCGGTAAGAATTTAACCAAGCCTGGTTTCTCCATCGTAATCTGGCGTGCTTCTGCCAGAACAGCCTCTCGCTGCTGAACCCTGGACGCTCCCAAACATCGACTAGAGCAGCCAGCCAAAGCAAAGGAAAACTCCAATATCTCCTGCTCAAAAGGATCTGCTGGGCCCATATTTAGGTTGGTTCGTTCTGTTACGGTGTGTGAAGCAGGCAGGACCCAAATGGAGATTTAAACTGAAAATTCCTTTATTTCAAGGCTACCGGATACTAATAAAGACAAAACAGAACACTCACCGGAGACTTAGTCACAAACAAAAGACGAACCAACACTGAACACGGGAAGAGACAAGACTAAATACAGGGAGGGGTAATCACAAGACGAGAAACAGCCGGGCAGGGGAGACGAAACACAAGGGCCACAGGTGAACACAATCAGACAACTAGACACACCAGGGAAACTAACGACAGGGGAAAAACACAGGAAGAAGGACCAGACAAAAAACAAGGAGGAAAATACCCATAACCAGACATACAAAACTACAAACGTGACAAAACATGAGAATCCTGACACATATCTTTATTTTTTTCACCGTGGTGTACTTATTTGTTTTGTTTGTTATTAACATTTCATCTGCACTGTTTCTTTGCTGCTGTAAAAGTCTGCGGGCCAGATAAAGGATTTCATTAACCTGCTTCTCTGTCTGTGTTTCAGAGTGTTTAAGAAGGCCAGTCCCAATGGAAAGGTGAGTCCTCGTTTGTTTTTTTACACCTGCTCGCCCCCTGAAGAGAAATCTAAACACAAAGTCCTAGAAAAGCAAAAGAACAACAAAAAAATGCTGCAAAAAACCCCAGTAATTTACAAAAAAGTAAAAGAAAAACAAGTAAACGAAAGCAGTCACTGGAGCAGAAAGGGTTTGATGCTTTTCAGCAGCGCTCTGTGGAAATCAGTTTTTAAAACATCTATGAAGGACGGTTGATTCTGATTGGCTATTGAATGTCCTGAAAGTTTCTGATTGGCTTTTAGATGTTCTGATGTTGACACGATTTGCTCTTAGATGTCATGACAGTTAAGTCTGAGTAGTTTTTAGGTCCTGATGGTGGATTCTGATTGGCTGTTGGATGTCCTGACGCTTTCTGATTTGCTGTTGATTTTGTCATGGTTGATTCTGATTGGTCGCTGTGTTCCTCCCTCAGCTCACAGTCTATCTGGGGAAGAGAGACTTTGTGGACCAGGTGGATCTGGTGGAGCCTGTCGGTGAGATTATTTAAATAAGTTAGAAAGCATTTATTCAATTAATTTATATTATTTTATGTCGTTGATTTCTGACTTTACTTCCTGCAGACGGCGTCATCCTGATCGACCCGGAGTACCTGAAGGAGAGGAAAGGTGAAACATGTCCATCAGAACTAATGTTTAACTGACTTTACTGTCCACCTCATTGAATGTGTCTTTTGCTTAAGTACAGCAAAGCTACATAAGTAAGGGTAATGATCCTGCTCATTACACGGCTACTAAATAAACCAACAACTTGATTGACAGTACTGATTTAAAAAGGATTATATTGACGTCAAAAATATGGTATTGCTTCCGCTAAGAAACTGAGCCACTGCCACCCCAAAACATAAAAACAACAACATAAGATAATATCAATATACAATATACAACAGTCCAAGCGGGTAAGTAACGGCAGACATTTAAATATCTTGCTTACTGAACTTTTAATCCTATTTTCGTCCATCTTTAATACGTTGTGGTGTTCCTCAGGGAAGCGTCCTTGGGCCTCTGCTCTTTATAGTAAACCGTGAAATATGAGTATCTGATTTTTGTTGTTTTTTCTTCCCGTTAGTGTTCGTGACTCTGACCTGTGCATTCCGGTACGGTCGGGAGGACCTGGACGTCCTTGGGTTGACGTTTCGGAAAGACCTGTTCGTGGCAAACATCCAGGCGTTTCCTCCCGTGCCCGAAGAGAAGAAGAGTCTGACTCGTCTTCAAGAACGCCTGATCAAAAAACTGGGAGAACACGCACACCCGTTCACCTTCGAGGTACTGTATGAAACCATACTGTCAGGCCTCTCAGAATAAAAACTCAGCTTCAGGTTAGAAAGAACAAAAAAAGGTAATATTTTGGAAAACTTGGTGCAAAACAACCACAAAATGACCAAATCTACAAATGACCACATGGACACATAACATGTGTAAAAATAGATGCAAAACAAATAGAAAATTCTAAATGTTGGACATCGTATAAAATTACCTTTAAGTGCAAAGCTACAGAAAATGGTTCTCACATTACCAAATGGAATCATTGATGTGTAAATACTATGCAAAATCACCACCAAAAAAATGGTGAACATTTGGTGAATAACAACTACAAAATGACCATTAGGTGCTCAACTTTTAAAAAGAGTTGTCAAATAACCAAAAAATAAATGTAGTTGTGTAAAAATTCAAAAGAATGGGTGCAAAATAATTACAAAATGACCGAACGTTGCAGAAAGACTAAAAAAGACGTAACTAGATCGCCGATGATTACGAATCCTGTCCAAGATAAGACAAGAAGATAAGAAGTACTTTATTGATCCCAATTTGGGAAATTGTTGTGTTGCAGCAGCATGAAAAGACATGGCGTGGTACATTAGAGAAATTAAAAGACTAGAAATAAACATTACAACAAGTAAGCATCTGAATAATTTAAATAAAATAGCATTAAAAGAGTAGAAAATATACATGTTGAATTACAAATTTACAGTAACAAAATATAAAGCAGGATATTATATATAAGTGTGTAAGGAATGGAATATCAAATATTAAATTGAATATAAATGTAAAATGTACAGAGAGAGTTTAAGCAGAGAGTTCTCTTCCAGAGGAGATTTGTTATAGAGAGTTATTGCAGTAGGCAGGAGTGTTTTCCTGTATCGGTCCTTGTGACAATGTGTAAATAACGTTATGATTATTTGTCCCTGACTGCAGATCCCTCTGAACCTGCCGTGCTCCGTCACCCTGCAGCCGGGCCCCGAGGACACGGGGAAGGTAAAACGAGACGCAAAAACCACCAAAAATGCAACATGTGGAAAACAACCTGCAAAATAACCAGAAATAGTTGGTAACGATGTGTTCACTGCTTCAGCAATGAATCAGACTCCTGAAATTAAATCAGCGCTAAACATCCTCTGCTGTGTTTCCAGGCCTGCGGCGTGGACTTCGAGGTGAAGTCTTTCTGTGCAGAGAACGTTGAGGAGAAGATCCACAAGAGGTAAAAGTGAGGCGCAATAAAGAGATGAATTATGGATGAAAGCGAAACCCGGCGTGCATTAGCAGGTCGGACAGGAACGCAGAGTGGTTCAGTAATAATAAGAGTTTCTGTTGGACAGAAGGGCTCCCAATGGGATTCTCTGTGGGGTTCTGGATTAATGCAGACAATAATCTGAAACGTTGATGAGACTCGCATGTTTAGTTTGGTGTTACGTTATTATGAGAGTGCTCTCATACTTGTTTGATTCTGAAATTGTATATATTTATATAAATATATATATATGTGTGTGTGTGTGTGTGTGTGTGTGTGTGTGTGTGTGTGTGTGTGTGTGTGTGTGTGTGTGTGTGTGTGTCCGCATCTGTAGCCTGTTATTGTCTCATTATACCGCACTGTGAATGAATCAAAGTAAATATAGAAGTGGTCATGAACACATCTGTCCATCAGACAGAGGGCTGCTGCCTCCTGTCATCATTAATGGACGTCTCTTTAAAATGACCGCTCAGAGGAGAGGAGTTCTCATTTCTCTAACCGCCTGCTGCTTCCCCTCCTCTCTCCTCGGTTCCCCTCCTCGACTCCTCTCTCCTCTGCTCCTCCGCTCGTATCTCCTGCGGGCGGCACTAAGTCTCGAGGATAGGAGTCGAGGAGGGGAATCTCAGAAACGAGACACGGCCCAGAGGCCTGTACTACGAAGCTGGTTCAACCTAACCTGGATATGTTTGAGTTAGCCTAAGGTTGGCCTAATTCAAAACATACGCGCTCTCGCTAAACTGTCCTACGACGCGGGTTATCAAGTGGATCGCTCAAGACAGCCGTGTCCTATCTAGTTAGGTGCGCGTTCACATGAAAGGGGTGGTATCTGGAGCATTCGACCAATCACAGACATGGAGAAGCGCACTGACAGCGCAGCGTCATACTTCCTGAATGAAAAGTCAACTATAATATTAGACATATGAAGAAGTTAAACTTTAAACATCCATGACTCAAACACTTGATCCAGGATCAAAGCCACAGAGCTGCACCTGCAAGGTGAATACAGCTGGGAACAGAACAAGTGTTTGAATGCGTACATTAACAGCTTTATGATATCACTGCCCGTCTAAGACACCATCTGACTTTCATTACATTTGACTCCAGTGTTTCCTCAACTTAATGTGTTGCTTCAAATAATGCTTCTGCATCCAGTCTGTGACGCTGTGAGTGTTGCACGGCCAGATACGGCTCAGCTGACTCAGATCAGGAGATGATACATTATGAAGTGATATGGACTGTACTTAATGTGACTCTGATCCGGTTACTTATGTTGTGGCAGATATTTCAGTAAGCTTTCTTAACGCTAATGTTATAATAGTCAGATTGCTCTGAAGATGGAGGTGATATTCTATTCATGTTCACGTTCACACAGTCGGTGATTGTTGCCGGCCGTCTTTCCTGCGACGGCAGCTTTTCTGTATTTCCTTTCTCCTGTAATATGACTTGATCGCTTTAAACTCCGCACACTGAGCTTTGATTGGTTAGCAGGCAGTGCTTTCACTGAGTTGAGCTCTTAGCCTGCAACCTAACCTGCTCCCGACCAGGGGGGTATACTACGAATCTAGTTCAACCTTTCCTGGATATGTTTTGAGTTATTCGGTTGACTTAATCCAAAACAAAGCCGCTCTCGCTAAACTGTCCTATGACGCTGGCTATCAACTCGTTCGCTCAAGCCAGCCGTGTCCTATCTAGTTAGGTGCGCGTCCACATAAAAGGGGTGGTATCTGGTAGTGATGGCGAGATGAAGCCTTATGAAGCTTTGAAGCTTTCCAGCCAATTGGTTCGCAAAAGGGTTCATCTCATGAGGCTTCATCATGGGCTTCATCTCATGAGGCTTCATCATGGGCTTCATCTCATGAGGCTTCATCATGGGCTTCATCTCATGAGGCTTCATCATGGGCTTCATCTCATGAGGCTTCATCATGGGCTTCATCTCATGAGGCTTCATCATGGGGCTTCATCTCATGAGGCTTCATCATGGGCTTCATCTCATGAGGCTTCATCATGGGCTTCATCTCATGAGGCTTCATCATGGGCTTCATCTCATGAGGCTTCATCATGGGCTTCATCTCATGAGGCTTCATCATGGGCTTCATCTCATGAGGCTTCATCATGGGCTTCATCTCATGAGGCTTCATCATGGGCTTCATCTCATGAGGCTTCATCTCATGAGGCTTCATCATGGGCTTCATCTCATGAGGCTTCATCATGGGCTTCATCTCATGAGGCTTCATCATGGGCTTCATCTCATGAGGCTTCATCATGGGCTTCATCTCATGAGGCTTCATCATGGGCTTCATCTCATGAGGCTTCATCATGGGCTTCATCTCATGAGGCTTCATCATGGGCTTCATCTCATGAGGCTTCATCATGGGCTTCATCTCATGAGGCTTCATCATGGGCTTCATCTCATGAGGCTTCATCATGGGCTTCATTTGAACACAAACCCCCTGTTGGTCAAAGTGTGTAAAACAGGCAGATTGGACATCTCAACAGTGTGCTCTCTCTCATACCGAGTTCCCAATGAGTAAAGCCTTAGAATAACTCTAAACAACGAACATTAAATCATATTTTCATGTTAACAATATTGTATTTATTCCAGTTTAATGATTGTGATTGAAAAGCCTAAGGAGGCTGCTAAACATTGCAAAGAGGGATTTGTATTCCTTAATAATATTCATAAACGTAACCATGTTGTAGCCTGAGAAAGGCCAAACCATATCAAAGAATGCATTTATTAACTACATTGTCTCATTTAGCTGTAGCTTTTATAAACAACAAAAAATACGTATTGTTCAGTCGTTGAACCAGGGACCCTGCGGTCATGAGTCAACTGCTTTCCAGCTGAGCCGCAGCACACACACTGAATCTCCCTGACAACACTGGAACATATTTATTCCTGTATTTATTGATGTTTTTATTCCTACATGTATTTATGCTTGTATCTATTTATACTTATGACATGTTCCGACCTCTATATGAGTGAGGGTCTGAGCTCTCTTGATTCCATCGTGTCACCGGGCCCGGGTACAGGAGGGGTAATATGGTTCTTATTATACATCCATGGGTATTATGAGCGTTGTGGTTCAACGGTTCAACCGATCTGAATCGCTTCGTGAAGCAGTCACGTGGTGTCGACAGGCAGCGAGGCTTCGTTTGTCGTCGATGACGTCACTGGCCCAAAACGATACAAGCCTCGGTACATGCTTCACAAAAAGCTTCGGGGATTACTCGACACATGCTCCGAAGCCTCGGCGCAATACGTAACTTCACTAGTATCTGGAGCATTCGACCAATCACAAACATGGAGAAGCGCACTGACAGCGCAGCGTCATACTTCCTGAATGAAAAGTCAACTATAATATTAGTCAAATATGAAGAAGTTAAACTTTAAACATCCAGGACTTAAACACTTGATCCAGGATCAAAGCCACAGAGCTGCACCTGCAAGGTGAACACAGCTGGGAACAGAACAAGTGTTTGAATGCGTACATTAACAGCTTTATGATATCACTGCCCGTCTAAGACACCATCTGACTTTCATTACATCTGACTCCAGTGTTTCCTCAACTTAATGTGTTGCTTCAAATAATGCTTCTGCATCCAGTCTGTGACGCTGTGAGTGTTGCACGGCCAGATACGGCTCAGCTGACTCAGATAAGGAGATATATGATACATTATGAAGTGATATGATGTGATATGAATGATAATGGGACATATCGACGTCTGCTCTCACAGTGCCGCGGACTGTAGGCTACGTAATGTTACTTTGATCTGCTTACGTATGTTGTGGCAGATATTTAATTAAGCTTTCTTAAAATAATAGTATAATGATAGTTATAATAGTCCGATTGCTCTGAAGATGGAGGTGATATTCTATTCATTTTCACGTTCACACAGTCGGTGATTTTGGCCGGCCGTCTTTCCTGCAACCGCAGTTTAAACTGTATGTCCTCCGCACACTGAGCTCTGATTGGTCAGCAGGCGTGGTGCTTTCGCTGAGTTGATCTCTTATCCTGGAACGGAGCACAGACTAGGTTCCAGGATAAGTCACCATGGAGATCTAGCCCGCTAAAAAGTGAACCAGCGTCGTGGGACCGGAAACCCCGAGTTTTCCCTGAAGTTAGCCGCTAAGAGAACATCCGGCTTCGTAGTGCAGGCCTCTGGTGTGAAGTTGTTGTTTATATTGTGGTTTCTTGTGTTGTTTTTTATGTTGTAGTTGCTTATATTGTTGTTTAAGTTGTTGCTCATGTTGTTGTTTATGTTGTGGTTGCTGATGTTGTTGTTTATGTTGTGGTTGCTTATGTTGTTGTTTAAGTTGTTGCTCATGTTGTTGTTTATGTTGTGGTTGCTGATGTTGTTGTTTATGTTGTGGTTGCTTATGTTGTTGTTTAAGTTGTTGCTCATGTTGTTGTTTATGTTGTGGTTGCTTATGTTGTTGCTTATGTTGTGGTTGCTCATTACATTACATTACATTACATTTAGCTGACGCTTTTATCCAAAGCGACTTACAATAAGTACATTCGACCAGGAAGACACAACCTTGAAGAAAACAGAATCATAAAGTACATCAGGTTTCATAGAGCCAAACATTTCAAGTGCTACTCAACTGGCTTTAGATAAGCCAGTCCTTTATTAGTATATAAGTGCTTTGTTAATAAGCACTTATAGCACTCATGTTGCTGTTTATACTGTTGTTGCTCATGTAGTTTTTGTTGTGGTTGCTTATGTTGTTGCTCATGTTGTTGCTCACGTTGTTGCTCACGTTGTTGTTACATTACATTACATTGCATTTAGCTGACGCTTTTATCCAAAGCGACTTACAATAAGTGCGTTGTTTGTGCAGGAACTCTGTGCGTCTGGTGATCAGGAAGGTTCAGTTTGCTCCGGAGAAGCCGGGCCCTCAGCCGACCGCAGAGACGACCCGACAGTTCCTGATGTCGGACAAACCGCTGCACCTGGAGGCGTCCCTGGACAAAGAGGTGTGTGTTATCATGATAAATGACATTTATAACACACTCATTTAGACTTACAGCTGTAATGCAGGAAGAGTTTATTAAAGTAGAACATGGAAATGCTCTAGTAAAGTACTACCAGTAAATGTGTTCTCAAGTGCAGTACTTGAACATAAGAACACGTACACTCCACTATCGACCAGATCAAGAACAGAAATATCGATTTCACAATAATTCAGATTATGAAAAATATTATTGCAAATATGACATTATTTCATATTAATTATTACAGATATCATAAACCATAATCACAAGAATAACATATATCTATAATAATATTTTAAATGAATAACAATAATCATTTATATACTTATATAATAGATCTAATAATCTTTCTCTCTCAGATTTATTACCACGGAGAGCCGATCAGCGTCAACGTCCACGTCACCAACAACACCAACAAGACGGTGAAGAAGATGAAGATCTCAGGTCCCAGAACGCACCACTCTCTGTTTGTCCCTTTGTGTTAGTGACCAGCGGTGGAAAGTAACTAAGTACATTTAAGTACTGTACAATGTTGAGGTACTCGTACTTTAATTGAGTATTTCCATTTTATGATACTGTGTACTTCTACTCCACTAAAATTCAGAGGTAAATGATGTACTTTAACTCTTTAATCAGACTTTAGTTCCACCCGGAGTAAATCCACCAGCTACCCTGCAGTATACAAAGCCATTCAAACTAGCTGCACCTTCACCAGCTTTGAGAACACTTTCATGATCAATCATTATAAAACATATCATATATATTATTCTGAAATGGACCAATCTGCACAACGACTACTTTTACTGTCGCTACTTTCACTATATTTTGATGAGAATACTTTTCTACTTTCACTTGGGGAACATTTTGAATGCAGGACTTTTACTGTAACAGAGTATTCCTACACTCTGAGTACTTCTACTTTTACTCAAGTACAAGATCTGAGTACTTCTACCTTTACTCAAGTACAAGATCAGAGTACTTCTACTTTTACTCAAGAACAAGATCTGAGTACTTCTAATTTTACTCAAGTACAATATCTGAGTACTTCTACCTTTACTCAAGTACAAGATCAGAGTACTTCTACCTTTACTCAAGTACAAGATCTGAGTATTTCTTCCACCTCTGTTAGTGACGGATGTTTTGTGTGTCCGCAGTGCGCCAGTACGCAGATATCTGCCTCTTCAACACGGCGCAGTACAAATGTCCGGTGGCCACCGAGGAGTCAGAGTCAGTTTCATTTATTTGTCCTTTCTTTATAATTTATCTGGAGCTGTTTATGTATGAAAAAACATAATATGAGGAATTTATTTAAATCATCTGCAAATAAACAAACCTAATCATTTAAGATATTTCTAACGTGATTCTGTGACTTTGTAAGGTAATACCTGACTTTTACAGTACGTTAGTGTGTGATTATAAAAAATTGTAATTTTACACGTTATTCTTTGACTTTAATCTGTGACTTTGAACTTTAATCTGTGACTTTGAACTTTAATATGTGACTTTGAACTTTAATCTGTGACTTTGAACTTTAATATGTGACTTTGAACTTTAATCTGTGATTTTGAACTTTAATCTGTGATTTTGAACTTTAATCTGTGACTTTAAACTTTAATCTGTGACTTTGAACTTTAATCAGTAACTTTCTACGTTAATCAGTAACTTTGTACGTTAAGCAGTAATTTTGTACGTTAATCAGTAACTTTGTACGTTAATCAGTAACTTTGTACATTAATCAGTAACTTTGTACGTTAATCAGTAACTTTGTACGTTAATCAGTAACTTTGTACGTTAATCAGTAACTTTGTACGTTAAGCAGTAACTTTGTGCGTTAATCAGTAACTTTGTACGTTAATCAGTAACTTTGTACGTTAATCAGTAACTTTGTACATTAATCAGTAACTTTGTACGTTAATCAGTAACTTTGCACGTTAATCAGTAACTTTGCACGTTAATCAGTAACTTTGTACATTAATCAGTAACTTTGTACGTTAATCAGTAACTTTGTACGTTAATCAGTCACTTTGTATGTTAATCAGTAACTTTGTACGTTAATCAGTCACTTTGTATGTTAAGCAGTAATTTGTACGTTAATCAGTAACTTTGTGCATTAATCAGTAACTTTGTATGTTAATCAGTAACTTTGCGCGTTAATCAGTAACTTTGTACGTTAATCAGTCACTTTGTATGTTAAGCAGTAATTTGTACGTTAATCAGTAACTTTTAACTTTAATCAGTAACTTTGTACGTTAATCAGTAACTTTGGGCGTTAATCAGTAACTTTGTACGTTAATCAGTAACTTTGTACGTTAATCAGTCACTTTGTACGTTAATCAGTAACTTTGCACGTTAATCAGTAATTTGTACGTTAATCAGTAATTTGTACGTTAATCAGTAACTTTGTACGTTAATCAGTCACTTTGTATGTTAAGCAGTAATTTGTACGTTAATCAGTAACTTTGTGCGTTAATCAGTAACTTTGCGCGTTAATCAGTCATTTGTACGTTAATCAGTAACTTTGTGCGTTAATCAGTAACTTTGTACGTTAAGCAATAACTTTGCGCGTTAATCAGTAACTTTGCTCGTTAATCAGTAACTTTGTACGTTAAGCAATAACTTTGCACGTTCATCAGTAACTTTGCACGTTAATCAGTAACTTTGTGCGTTAATCAGTAACTTTGCGCGTTAATCAGTAACTTTGTACGTTAATCAGTAACTTTGTGCGTTAATCAGTAACTTTGTACGTTAATCAGTAACTTTGCATGTTAATCTGGTGATTTTTATGCTAATCTCTCGTTTTCAGTGACTTTGCACCGTATTCTTTGTTTTTAAGTTTTGAAATATTTAATATAAACAAACATACCTTTGATATGTTAAGCACGATGCTCTAATGTTAATTTCCTAACCGGGTTTGTATATTTTAAAGTCAAAAGGATATATCTTTAATGTTATTTTATATTTCTCTGTCCTCAGCAATCTCGTTGCTCCCAGTTCGACGTTCTGCAAAGTTTTCACCCTCACTCCGTTTCTGGCCAGCAACCGGGAGAAGCGAGGCCTGGCTCTGGACGGGAAGCTGAAGCACGAGGACACCAACCTGGCCTCCAGCACACTGTGAGTCAAAACATGATGCCTTCATTGGCCCATGGGACAGGGGAAGACTCTTTAATCAGCTGATTCACAAAATCCTGCAACTGAGTCTGAAGGTATTGTATTGTAAAAAGTGTATATAGTTACAAGAGTAATAATAGAGCGGTGCAGTGATGACGTATTTATGTAGTTCGACCCAGAAGGAAGCTGCTGGTTCCCTCGACAAAAAAACAACGGGATTTCTTCATAGGATTTTGGAATATTGTAAAAAATAAGATCTGTGAAAAACGAACCTGTTTGATAAACGCATGTTTTGTTCAGCCGGATAATCTCCACATGTCTGCCCTACTTTTATAATTTTCTAATCATAAATCTAATGGCCAGAAGCAAAATGCTAACGTTATGCAGCACGACTTCAACGTCACGCCAACTTAAAATCCATATTCAAACATACAGATTCTAAATGGTACGAGTTTAAGCGTTTGTTTTAACAGTTTGCAGGAGGCACTTGCTTGCTTTCAGAACAGGGTGTTTACGTGTTTGGTGCAATGACGTACAACGTCCTCCACGATTTCTGTAGTGCAATCAGCCACTTGGTAACAACCATAGTTTTTCAGACACCTCAACTCTTCAGAAATCCCCAGTGGGGTCACTGCTGATGGATTTAATGTCCTAGAACAAAACGTGATCCGTCTCTTGACTTTGCTTTCCAAAATCCTATGGAGAAATCCCGTTGACTCTAAGACGAGGGAACAGGAAGTGGTAAAATGCTGACTCACTTCCGGGTTTTAGGACTCATTCCTGAACCACTCTATTACGGTAGAAGATAAAGGCCACATGTGAATTTTTTAGATCCAAACAAAAGTGAAAGAAAAAAACAGAATTCTTACTAAATCTGACTTTGTTCTAAATTCTGACTTTACTATACTGACATGCTACTGGCTTCTTATTGGTCCATTTGAATGTGTTTTGCTCAGGTTGAGAGAAGGAGCAAATAAGGAGATCCTCGGCATCATCGTGTCGTACAAAGTCAAAGTGAAGCTGGTCGTGTCTCGAGGCGGGTGAGTGATTTTAACTCATTAACTGATATTATCAGAGGAGACGAAATCGCAGATACAAAAACACAAATGGGCTAAAACACATGTAGAATCATCTTCAGCAACTTGAGAAAACATGCAGCATTTAGAAAACATCTTGTTGTAGCACCGTAGGATCACCAGTTTCTGTTCCTAACTCTTGAGATGATAAAAAGTCAAGAGGGGGTCAAAGCTGTTTTCTGAATCGTATACAACCCCCTTGTTTTCTTACTTGTTGAGCTGGTGTACATTTCAGTTATTTAAAGCTCCAAGGCCAATAACCAATAGTTCAACCCAGTCTCACGGCATTTCGTGTTCACCAACACGATTTTTAATCTATTGATTCGTGTTCACCAACACGATTTGCCCCTTTTTTTCGTGTTGCACAGCACGATTTTAAAAGCAATGTATTTCTACTGCCTGCAGCACGTCTTTTTCTCCGGTCGGGTCGAGGAAGACCGGAAGCTGTGTGGTTCATAAAAACATGTTCTTACTCAATATCAAGCCACAGTTATTGCTTTTATTTGAAATCGTATAATTTCGGACTTTTGTTGCCGTCTGTGAGGAAAATAAATGGGGCTCAGAGCCTCAGGATACTGAAATCTGTATTTTTAAATATTTTTTTCCTTCTAATTCGATATTCTTTTCAAAATAACACACTGTTATTTACTCACCAATAACACACCATTATCCTTGCTTTTATTTATTGGTTTAATTCCATAATCTCGGGCTTTTTTGGCGTCCGTCAGGAACTGAATTTAAAAATAAAATAACCGGAAACAGACATAGGCCTATAAGGGACATTTCGAGCATCATTGCGATTGTCAACATTTCTGAGTTTAGGATGGCCGAAGACACTACACTACCCATAATCCCCAGCTATCGTTTAGGACTACAGTCCCCGTGATTAATCTTCAAACTCTGGGATTGAATGTTGGAGTGGCAGTGCGCCAAGGTTACGCCGAGCGTCAAACAGCTGTTTGAAATGGAACGAAACCACGCCAGACTACCCAAAACTGGAATCGAACGCCCCCCCAGAACTACACATGCTGGCTATTGTGTTTCGCAAAATGTTCTATGGGACGTCTCTACTGAACGTTTTCGTTTTTTCCCACAATTAGAAGTTGCCAGTATTAAACACATTGGTGTTATCAAATGTAAAACATATAATTAATAAATGGGTGAAAATCGCTTGTGTCCATAATGCGCAGCATTAATACCCACATGACAGCTCATTGTTCCTTTGTAATTCTACTCCACTACAATTCAGAGGTTAACCTGGTATTTTTACTCCACTGCATTTATTTGAGTTACTTTGCAGATTCTGATTAATGATGTGAAATATAAACAACCCTTAAATCAGACTTTAGTTACACCTGAGTAAAATTCAGGTAAGGTGATTGTCAAGTGCCAACAATCAGGAGAGATATTTGATAGTTGGTGCTTGAGAAGACTAAACATGTATCTGCAATTGACATGAATGGAAACGAGTAATAAAGTATATTCATTACTCGTTATTCTCTACTAATAGTTCATTAAAGACTGTATATTATGGCTATTTTGCACATCCCTTTCAAGATTTCAAGATTTTCAAAGGTTTATTGACATATCTATACACAACTACGGTGTAGTTATGCAATGAATGAAACACTTGGGTCACAGGTTCCTCAACAGTGCATTACAAGACATCTATCAATATGTGTGTACCTCCACCATTAAACTGTCATATTCTGCACATTTCTTATTCTATCTACATACATAAGAGTATAATTCATATGTATAATATCAGTTAAAATAAGTGCTTCAACATAGTTAACATTGCAGGAAAGCAATATATTAGACGTTAAGTACTTTGTCAGGCTTAATATTTATCTGTAGATAGATACCCCCCAAAGTTTTTTTCTTATTTAAAAGAAGACCTTAATCTGTTATTTAATGTTTAAATAAAGGTTAATTCGTTTGTCTGTTTTGCACCTCCTCCTATTCATATCTTTGTACATTCTGCACTAAACTGTTTTATTGTAGAGATCACTTATAGTATCTTCTTGATTTTTGATTTTTTATATTCTATATTTATACTTTCCCCCTATGAAAGTATGTACTCTTAATATTTTTTTAATCAAATAAAACACAATAATTCAATAACGTGCTTTAACCACTAGGCGGTGCACACAAGGTACACACAGCCATAATAACTTTGTATTATTAGTGTAGGACACTTATGTTTTCGTACAACATCTGAAGATGTGTAGTTTTATTCATGCTTTCACATAATTTTACAGCATATTGCTATACTATTTCAAACTCAGTATTTACATTCTTACATTCAAAGAAAATCAGTAATATCTTTAAAAACTACAGTCCTTTTATATCAGCTGTGCACCGTTATGGTGTAAATATAACCTATCTATGAATTAGATCAAATGTAAAAGTCAGCCGAATTAGTGTTGATACTGCAAGGAGACGTATTGTGTGAAGAGAAATTGAAGATGTTGTTTAATTGTTGAATATATTTATGATCCACGTCAAGTATTCAGTTTCGGCGGCATTTTCTCAGTTTTTCCAAAGGTCTTCTCATCAGGGCTCTATAAATAAAGAACTACGGCAGATCTGTAATATACAATGCAGCCGAACCGTGTATTACAATGCCGTTATGTGAAGACTTTCAAAGAGAAAAGCAAGAGCGCTCGGAATTAAGTATTATTTTATTCTTTTAAAATGTTTTCCGGATTTCATATCATATAAACACCAAATCCCAGCATGCATTGCGGCTAAAACATCCAATAAGCGAGCTTAAAACCATAGCTGAGGATCTTGGGTAATCGCTCGAAATGCCTACGTCTGTTTCTGGTTATTTTTATTTTGAAATTCAGTTCCTGACTGACGCCAAAAAAGCCCGAGATTATGGAATCAAACCAATAAATAAAAGCAAGGATAATTGTGTGTTATTGGTGAGTAAATAACAGTGTGTTATTTTGAAAAGAATATCGAATTAGAAGGAAACAAAGATTTAAAAATACAGATTTCAGTATCCTGAGGCTCTGAGCCATTTATTTTCCTCACAGACGGCAACAAAAGTCCGAAATTATACGATTTCAAATAAAAGCAATAACTGTGGCTTGATATTGAGTAAGAACATGTTTTTATGAACCACACAGCTTCCGGTCTTCCTCGACCCGACCGGAGAAAAAGACATGCTGCAGGCAGTAGAAATACATTGCTTTTAAAATCGTGCTGTGCAACACGAAAAAAAGGGGCAAATCGTGTTGGTGAACACGAATCAATAGATTAAAAATCGTGTTGGTGAACACGAAATGCCGTGAGACTGGGTTGAATAGTTTGGTGATTGAACTGAAAAAAGATATCTATGGCTTTTTATCTACATTTCAGTCCATTTGGTACCGAGATGGCCGTTATTGGCACATCATCAGAAATGAGATGAAACTAAAGCGTTAATGTTTTTTTATTTCAGGCTCCTGGGAGATCTGGCGGCGAGGTAACCTTTCTCATTCTGTCACTGAGATTTACAGAGGGCAGGGATAATAGTCCCAGTAATAGATGTGTGTAATAAAGCTACTGAGGGTTATGGGTGTTTTTATGGCGGTGCTTCTGATGATTTGTGTTTCAGTGACGTCTCTGTGGAGCTGCCGTTTACGTTAATGCACCCGAAGCCGCTAGAGGAGTCGTTCTACAGAGACGGTGAGTTCACTGCACGCTCGTCAATAATGACTCTGTAGGACATTTAATCGGACATTTCCCAGTGTTTACAGCAGAGCCATTACTGTGAACCTGATGCATGGCCTTAAAGCATACTGTATGAAATGTTGTAAACATGTCAGCTTTTATTTGTTAATGCAGTTCAGCTGCGATAATAAGTGTGCATCAAATACACAGACAGTGAAAATGTCCCAATTACAACAGAACTTTATACATTTTATTAATAAATAGTACTTTAATAATTGAACTTATATAGTGCTTGTCAAAAGTGTGACTGCAGTTACATTTTACTTTATTTTTTACAATATATTATTAGTACTTTGACTGCAGTGAAATAAATATGACTTTATTATTTTTATTTATCTGTTTTTATGGCTGGCTTGACACTTCCTAAACACAGTTACATCACTATGGAACTCATCAGCAGGAGAGGACTCTTTAAAGTAGAGACACTACATACTGATATACACCTGAACATCAGCAGGAGAGGACTCTTTAAAAGTAGAGACACTACATACTGATATACACCTGAACATCAGCAGGAGAGGACTCTTTAAAGTAGAGACACTACATACTGATATACACCTGAAAATCAGCAGGAGAGGACTCTTTAAAGTAGAGACACTACATACTGATATACACCAGAACATCAGCAGGAGAGGACTCTTTAAAGTAGAGACACTACATACTGATATACACCTGAACATCAGCAGGAGAGGACTCTTTAAAGTAGAGACACTACATACTGATATACACCTGAACATCAGCAGGAGAGGACTCTTTAAAGTAGAGACACTACATACTGATATACACCTGAACATCAGCAGGAGAGGACTCTTTAAAGTAGAGACACCACATACTGATATACACCTGAACATCAGCAGGAGAGGACTCTTTAAAGTAGAGACACTGCATACTGATATACACCTGAACATCAGCAGGAGAGGACTCTTTAAAGTAGAGACACTACATACTGATATACACCTGAACATCATCAGGAGAGGACTCTTTAAAGTAGAGACACTACATACTGATATACACCTGAACATCAGCAGGAGAGGACTCTTTAAAGTAGAGACACTACATACTGATATACACCAGAACATCAGCAGGAGATGACACTTTAAAGTAGAGACACTACATACTGATATACACCTGAACATCAGCAGGAGAGGACTCTTTAAAGTAGAGACACTACATACTGATATACACCTGAACATCAGCAGGAGAGGACTCTTTAAAGTAGAGACACTACATACTGATATACACCAGAACATCAGCAGGAGAGGACTCTTTAAAGTAGAGACACTACATACTGATATACACCAGAACATCAGCAGGAGAGGACTCTTTAAAGTAGAGACACTACATACTGATATACACCTGAACATCAGCAGGAGAGGACTCTTTAAAGTAGATACACTAAATACTGATATACACCTGAACATCAGCAGGAGAGGACTCTTTAAAGTAGAGACACTACATACTGATATACACCAGAACATCAGCAGGAGAGGACTCTTTAAAGTAGAGACACTACATACTGATATACACCTGAACATCAGCAGGAGAGGACTCTTTAAAGTAGAGACACTACATACTGATATACACCTGAACATCAGCAGGAGAGGACTCTTTAAAGTAGAGACACTACATACTGATATACACCTGACCCTCAGCAGGAGAGGACTCTTTAAAGTAGAGACACTACATACTGATATACACCTGAACATCAGCAGGAGAGGACTCTTTAAAGTAGAGACACTACATACTGATATACACCTGAACATCAGCAGGAGAGGACTCTTTAAAGTAGAGACACTACATACTGATATACACCTGAACATCAGCAGGAGAGGACTCTTTAAAGTAGAGACACCACATACTGATATACACCTGAACATCAGCAGGAGAGGACTCTTTAAAGTAGAGACACTGCATACTGATATACACCTGAACATCAGCAGGAGAGGACTCTTTAAAGTAGAGACACTACATACTGATATACACCTGAACACCAGCAGGAGAGGACTCTTTAAAGTAGAGACACTACATACTGATATACACCTGAACATCAGCAGGAGAGGACTCTTTAAAGTAGAGACACTACATACTGATATACACCTGAAAATCAGCAGGAGAGGACTCTTTAAAGTAGAGACACTACATACTGATATACACCTGAACATCAGCAGGAGAGGACTCTTTAAAGTAGAGACACTACATACTGATATACACCTGAACATCAGCAGGAGAGGACTCTTTAAAGTAGAGACACTACATACTGATATACACCTGAACATCAGCAGGTGAGGACTCTTTAAAGTAGAGACACTACATACTGATATACACCTGCACATCAGCAGGAGAGGACTCTTTAAAGTAGAGACACTACATACTGATATACACCTGACCCTCAGCAGGAGAGGACTCTTTAAAGTAGAGACACTACATACTGATATACACCTGAACATCAGCAGGAGAGGACTCTTTAAAGTAGAGACACTACATACTGATATACACCTGAACATCAGCAGGAGAGGACTCTTTAAAGTAGAGACACTACATACTGATATACACCTGAACATCAGCAGGAGAGGACTCTTTAAAGTAGAGACACCTACATACTGATATACACCTGAACATCAGCAGGAGAGGACTCTTTAAAGTAGAGACACTACATACTGATATACACCTGAACATCAGCAGGAGAGGACTCTTTAAAGTAGAGACACTACATACTGATATACACCTGAAACATCATCAGGAGAGGACTCTTTAAAGTGAGAGACACTACATACTGATATACACCTGAACATCAGCAGGAGAGGACTCTTTAAAGTAGAGACACTACATACTGATATACACCTGAACCTCAGCAGGAGAGGACTCTTTAAAGTAGAGACACTACATACTGATATACACCTGAACATCAGCAGGAGAGGACTCTTTAAAGTAGAGACACTACATACTGATATACACCTGAACATCAGCAGGAGAGGACTCTTTAAAGTAGAGACACTACATACTGATATACACCTGAACATCAGCAGGAGAGGACTCTTTAAAGTAGAGACACCTACATACTGATATACACCTGAACATCAGCAGGAGAGGACTCTTTAAAGTAGAGACACTACATACTGATATACACCTGAACATCAGCAGGAGAGGACTCTTTAAAGTAGAGACACTACATACTGATATACACCTGAACATCAGCAGGAGAGGACTCTTTAAAGTAGAGACACTACATACTGATATACACCTGAACATCAGCAGGAGAGGACTCTTTAAAGTAGAGACACTACATACTGATATACACCTGAACATCAGCAGGAGAGGACTCTTTAAAGTAGAGACACTACATACTGATATACACCTGAACATCAGCAGGAGAGGACTCTTTAAAGTAGAGACACTACATACTGATATACACCTGAACATCAGCAGGAGAGGACTCTTTAAAGTAGAGACACTACATACTGATATACACCATGAACATCAGCAGGAGAGGACTCTTTAAAGTAGAGACACTACATACTGATATACACCTGAAACATCAGCAGGAGAGGACTCTTTAAAGTAGAGACACTACATACTGATATACACCTGAACATCAGCAGGAGAGGGACTCTTTAAAGTAGATACACTAAATACTGATATACACCGAACATCAGCAGGAGAGGACTCTTTAAAGTAGAGACACTACATACTGATATACAACCAGAACATCAGCAGGAGAGGACTCTTTAAAGTAGAGACACTACATACTGATATACACCTGAACATCAGCAGGAGAGGACTCTTTAAAGTAGAGGACACTACATACTGATATACACCTGAACATCAGCAGGAGGATGACTCTTTAAAGTAGAGACCACTACATACTGATATACACCTGAACATCAGCAGGAGAGGGACTCTTTAAAGTAGAGACACTACATACTGATATACACCTTGACCCTCAGCAGGAGAGGACTCTTTAAAGTAGAGACACTACATACTGATATACACCTGAACATCAGCAGGAGAGGACTCTTTAAAGTAGAGACACTAACATACTGACTAACACCTGAACATCAGCAGGAGAGGACTCTTTAAAGTAGAGACACTACATACTGATATACACCTGAACATCAGCAGGAGAGGACTCTTTAAAGTAGAGACACCACATACTGATATACACCTGAACATCAGCAGGAGAGGACTCTTTAAAGTAGAGACACTGCATACTGATATACACCTGAACATCAGCAGGAGAGGACTCTTTAAAGTAGAGACACTACATACTGATATACACCTGAACACCAGCAGGAGAGGACTCTTTAAAGTAGAAGACACTACATACTGATATACACCTGAACATCAGCAGGAGAGGACTCTTTAAAGTAGAGACACTACATACTGATATACACCTGAAAATCAGCAGGAGAGGACTCTTTAAAGTAGAGACACTACATACTGATATACACCTGAACATCAGCAGGAGAGGACTCTTTAAAGTAGAGACACTACATACTGATATACACCTGAACATCAGCAGGAGAGGACTCTTTAAAGTAGAGACACTACATACTGATATACACCTGAACATCAGCAGGTGAGGACTCTTTAAAGTAGAGACACTACATACTGATATACACCTGCACATCAGCAGGAGAGGACTCTTTAAAGTAGAGACACTACATACTGATATACACCTGACCCTCAGCAGGAGAGGACTCTTTAAAGTAGAGACACTACATACTGATATACACCTGAACATCAGCAGGAGAGGACTCTTTAAAGTAGAGACACTACATACTGATATACACCTGAACATCAGCAGGAGAGGACTCTTTAAAGTAGAGACACTACATACTGATATACACCTGAACATCAGCAGGAGAGGACTCTTTAAAGTAGAGACACCACATACTGATATACACCTGAACATCAGCAGGAGAGGACTCTTTAAAGTAGAGACACTACATACTGATATACACCTGAACATCAGCAGGAGAGGACTCTTTAAAGTAGAGACACTACATACTGATATACACCTGAACATCAGCAGGAGAGGACTCTTTAAAGTAGAGACACTACATACTGATATACACCTGAAAATCTGCAGGAGAGGACTCTTTAAAAAATGTGTTTCTGTAAAGGTTTTCTCTCTCCTCTCTGCAGCTCCAGATGAAGCTCCGATCGACACAAACCTGATCCAGTTCGACACAAAGTGAGCTTCCTGTCTGTCTCTCCGTCTGTCTCTCTGTCTGTTTTACAGCAGTACCATATGTACAATTGATTTAATGTGTCAGCACTAAAAGAGGAAAGCTAAAATTGTTATATTATCAAAGTGTTCTCTCAAGGTTCATATGGGGAGACTCAGTTTTGATGAGATGATGATCTTGGGTATGGCGAAGGATTTTTCCGAATTTTCAAGCAGGTCTCATTTAATCAAAGTGGTCCATTTAAAAGAATACAACTCACAGATTAACACAGAGCAACTCCAAGTCTCTTAAGTTAAACGTACAATTTTAACATAGAAACTTTACGTACGCATTTGACATCCAAATTGAAGATACAAACCTAAAGTAAGGTACAAATGTATCGTACAAGTTTAACGTGTACAAATGTATCGTACAACCTGAACGCACAAATGTGATGAGTCTCTGATCTTTGCTTGTTTTGTTATAAACTCACTCACTCCCCCCTTCCCTCCTTCCTCTCCTATAGCGACGATGACATCATCTTCGAAGACTTCGCCCGCCAGCGACTGACCGCCGAAGCGAATGACGACGAAGACGAGGAGCCTGTGGATTCGCCAAAACTGGACGACAGATAGAGCCGCTGTTGTTGTTGTTTGGCTGCTGTTTGTAGAGTCCAGAAAACCGTCCGGAAAACCCTTTAAACGCGATCCCGTCCCGACGTCGTGTCTTCAGACGGAGCAGCTCGGCCGGCCGGGACTCGAACCGGCGGCCGCGGCGTCACGGCGGCCGGTAGCATGCCTCTAATGTCACTTTGTTGTACGTGTTTCCATTAGGGAGCCGCAGGAGTAACGTTGTGTTGAGATTAGTTTCGATGTGTTGTATCAGACGGTCCTCATAGACACTGCCAGTGTTTCCCCACCGAGGAACACCTGAAGAAGAAGCTTCCCAACGAAACGCAACCGAAACTGTCCGAGAGGGAAGTGTGGCCTCGTTTGCATGAAATCCATACTTATTATTATTATTTATTAATATCATGAATAATCAACCTTTATAGAGGAAAGCCCTGAAACAAACAGATCATTAACCTGCATCATTATGAACATCTTCCTCCTTTTCACTCAGCTGAGTCTTTCATCTACCAATATCTCTCACATTCACAAGAGAGAACATTTTTGATATTTCCCTGATATGCAACTACGATGGCCGACAGGTGCAGACGTGCTACAACGGCCCAAACATTTCCATCAGGAGAAACGAGCTGCAGCTTCAGAAAGGGTGCAGATATAAAAATCCAAATGTTCCACACAAAGTGTTTGAGCTTCTTCAGCATTTGGTTTCTGTAGCTTGTAGTAAACGCTGCCATGTCTCCTCAAGCTGCTGAATGTTGGGAATTTGGGTTTCTATTTCTGCATCGTTTCTGAAGCTGCAGCGTGTTTCCCCTGATGGAAGAGATTTGGGCACGTTTGCAACCGTCGGCCTCTGTAGCAACTTGAAAATGAAGAACCATTCATTTTGCTGGGATTTAAGTTATTAATTTACAACAAAAAAAGTGTGGAGAAAAATGGTGTCTCTTTAAATAATCAACCACAGGATAAAGATTAGGATTACAAAATAAAAACACCCAAAACATCCTCATTATTTCGCACATTATTTGAATGGGCTTTATTTTTTAAAGGGCCTGGAGAAAACCTATATATTCCTAAATAAAAAGGATGTTTTTTTGGCATTCTGACCTTTTTCTGAAGCATCAACAAATTATATTTCTGAAAAAATCTGAACATTTTACACTGTAGAGGAAATGTCCGTAAGCACGACTTCAAACACACCTTCTGCACCTTCAGATGTAAATGATCAAATTAAAATGAATGCTGTATTTATCTTTTTATAGTCTGATCCTTGTTTCTACAGCCCAGAGTTAATATGTAACATTTCTGCATTAAAATGTGTAAAAATAACCAACCACAAGTTTTACTTCCAGGTCTAATCTGGACTTTTCTTGAATCCCAAATGTTACATTTTGGATTCGATGTGATTTTTTTTCCACTGAAAACCAGTTTGGTTGTAGCTCCATGCTGGTTCTCTGGGTGCGTTCTAGTCAGGTCTTTACTGGAAACAACTTTATTCCCTTCACCATGAACTGGGATTGCTCGGGTTAATCTCCGACGTTAAGAACCATCCGTAAAAAGTCTTGATTTAGTTTTTGATATTTTAGGTCTAAAAATGTCTGGAATACCATAAAGCCTGAACACAACTGATTTTACAAACATTGATATAGATGTAATATATCTGCAGATTAGTTTTGAGGACCGAAGAATTGTAGTTTCAGTTTTGAGAAACTCGTGCCAACACACCATTTTAAACTTATATTTTTCCCGACAGAGTTGTTTGCCAGACATGATGTGTTAAAGGACCACAAAGGGTTAACAATAATCACAATTTCCATTTTTATCAATTCAACAAGAAATGCCGCTGCTAATTCAACGAGTCCCGACGTTTAATACCCAGAGGTAAAATGCAAGCACACAGCAAACATGAAAGTTCAGACCTACATTTTTTATTTGGCTGTTAAAGAGTCCTGCAGGGAGGTGGTGTTTCTGTGTTGGTCCCTGAAGGCAGCATCTCTCTAGTCCAATGGGATTCCTCCATGTGATTTTGGATTATTGCAGAAAATATGCTCAACGTTTCTGATGATTACACGTTTAGTTCAGCAGGATAATCTCCACATATCAGCACCACTTGATTTCTGAACGTGTCGTACAGTAACATCTCTTCACCTTGTGTTAACCACCTTATTTCTAAAACCAAAAACACATTCAGAAAACCATTGACCTCATTCCCAAAGTTTACTCATCTTAATTTCTCCCAGTCAAACCAACACGGCGGTCCATCAGAAGTTTACTTTGATGTCAATACTATAAATAATAATAATTTAAATATATAGCTCCTTTCAGGGAACCCAAGGTCACTTTACAGGAAAACAGAAGTACAAATAACTCAAATAAACAGTGAGACAAACAGTCAGACAGACAACAACAAATAAACTAGGTGCCGAAAGTTTTTCCGTTCACGGCAGGATGCACCTTCATCGACTTTAAATATCTTCAGAAAACCATTGACCTCATTCCCTACATTTCTCCAGTCAAACACACGGCTGTCCATCAGAAGTTTACTTTGATGTCAAGTTTTACCTTTCCCAGCAGGAGACACCTTCACCTTCATCGACTTGAGTTTCTTCGCTCTGACTTTAAAGATCTTCAGGAATCCGTTCCTGATCTCCTTGGTGCGGACTCCATAGATAATGGGGTTGACGGTGGCCGGCAGCAGGATGTACATCAGACCCATGAAGGTGTGAGCGTCGGGGGGGATGTTGATGCTGGGCGACAGGAAGGAGACGCTGCCCACCAGGTAGAAGCAGGTCATAACCATCAGGTGCGTCCCGCAGGTGTGGAACGCCTTCCAGCGGTCCTCTCCGGACGCCGACGCCCGCAGGACAACGCTCAGGATCTTCACGTAGGAGAAGAAGATAACCGGGGTGTCGACGCCCACGAAACAGATGATAACGGCGAGTCCGGCCGCTCGATTTCTCTCCGTGTCGCCGCACGCTAAGCTAACCAGCGCCATGTGGTCGCAGTAACAGTGGCGGATTGTGTTGGAGTCGCAGAACCACAGAGATCCCGCCAAACCAACCAAAGTCCCCATGACTGAACAGCTGCGAAACAACGCGAACAGAAGCAGTTTGGCGAACACCGAGGCGTTCATGATCTTATTGTAGCGTAGCGGAAAGCAAATGGCCACGTAGCGATCCAGCGCCATGGCTAGAAGAAGCGTGGACTCCAGCGAGGACAGGAAGTGGGTGAAGAACATCTGTGTGAGGCAGCCAGTCAGAGAGATCCGGTCCCAGTTGAACAGAAGGCTGAGTAACGTAGTGGGGAAGATGGTCGTTCCCACCAGGATGTCCACGGCACACAGCGAGGCGATCAGAAGGTACATGGGGCTGTGGAGAGACGCCACGCTGCCGATCACCAGCAGCAAAGCACAGTTTCCAAGGAGCAAAGTTACGTAGCAGCCGATCAGGAGAACCAGAACCAGCAGCCGTTGGTGGTTCTGAAGCGCCGGGAAGCCTCCGAACAGGAAGCTGCTGTGGGACGAGTTCCCGCCCGGCGACGCCTCCAACATGGCGCCCAATCAACCTGAAACACACGTTCAAAAACACAATCAGAATCCCATTATATATATATCCTTTATTTAACCAGGTAAAAGTCTCATTGCGATTCAAATCTATTTTTCAAGAGCGACCTGGCCAAGAGGGCAGCATTTCCTTTCATTTGTATTTGTTCTGTTGGTATGCACAACTTAATGTTCAACAATTATTTACAAAACATGTCTCTATAAACACACCGTACCCGAAAGGAGCAGCCTGTCCTCCTACAAAAAACGACCATATAGGCCAGTTGTTCATGCCCTTATTACGACCCAGAGACACGTTTTAAAGTGTATGTTGTTTATTACACGACCACTAGAGGTGCTCTAGTGGTCGTGTAATAAACAACATGCTCCCGGCCCGTTCATTATAAATGCTCCGGAGGGACGTTTATTCACAAATAACCCTCTCTGGAAAATCCTAAATTGTGGAATAGTTTGGCCATTAAAATGCTTTTTTATTAGATTTCTGGCATGAAGTGTATATTGTACTTTTAGAATCCACGTCCAGTCGATGTGTAGGATCTGTAGTTTGATAGACATTACGAAGATGATTTGAGGTCTCGCCAGGAGAACGTGTATGCAGCTTCCATGTAAAGTTAGCGTCAACCCTCACGGGGTGAAAACAGTTTTTCCGGTCTCGAAGTTTTCATAATAAAACCGGATGTATTCCTCTCACTGTCAAATGATCACACATTGATATCTGCATTACTCATCCACTCATAAGATAAGATATACTTTATTGATCCCAAGTTGGGAAATGTTTTTGTTACAGCAGCATGTACTACTTTGTTCTACTCCACTACAATTGAGAGGTTAACCTGGTATTTTTACTCCACTACATTTATTTTAGTCACTTTGCAGATTCTGATTAATGATGTGAAATATAAACAACCCTTAAATCAGACTTTAGTTACACCTGAGTCAAATTCAGGGGTGTGATTGTACTTTGTCAGACTTCATTTGTATCTGTGGATACCCCCAACGTTTCTTTCTTATTCAAAAGAAGACCTTAACTTAAAGTATTCTTTAATGTTTAAATAAAGCCTTATTAGTTGGTCTGTTTTGCACCTCCTCCTGTTAATATAATTGGACGTCCGGCACTAAACTGTTTCATTCTAGAGTATTACTACAGTATCTTCTTGACATTTTATATTCTATATTTCTATCATTGACCTTCTACTTCCCCCCTATGAAAGCATGTACTCTTAATATGTTTGTCATCAAATATAACATAATTTCAACAAAATAATTCAATAACGTTTTTTAAGTCCCTTTCTATCAGCTGTGCACCGTTATGGTGTAAATATAAATCAATTGGATCAAATATAAAAGTCAGCCGAATTAGTGTTGATACTGCAAGGAGACGTATTGTGTGAAAATAAATGTAAGATGTTGTGTAATTGTATGACAGTGGGCATGTGGACAGGCCACATCTTGTAGACAGCCAGTCACCCTGTGTGAGGCAGACCCACATTTGCGCAGCGTTGCTTTCACAATACATACACAAAAACAAAATAATCAACAGGCCATCGGGAAACCCCCCGGTCCTCCCGATGGCCAGTCCAGCCTGGCTGTCACATATATGTAATCCATTGAGTTACTTTACAGATCTGAATTAATGATGTGAAATACAATCAACTCTAAATCACCCTCTGAACAACAGCAATAATATCAAAATCAGTTGCTACATTTGCAGTTTTCACATTTTATTATTATTATTATTATTAATAATGATTTTTTCTCAAAGACACTTTACAGAGTACAAATTCATAAAAACATACTTAAATCAACACACATAAAAATATAAAACACAACATTAATAACAGATTAAAAGCATTTATTATTATTAATTAATTATTCACTTTTTATTTTACACTTTCGCAAATTTTGAGGAAACTCACCCTGGATAACATTAACAATAACATCAGTAGCTAAATCAAATACAAATAAAAGCATACAGGGGTATCACATCAGTTATTCAAGAACATTTAAAAGCATTACATGTCATTTAAATCAGATATTAATAACATGTAAATGCATCAAGTTTCATTTAATACAAATCAGCCGATAAAATTACGTTTGAAGGAAAAAAACATTTAAATGCATTTTTTTTATTTGAACCCTAAGAACCCGGACACATTTCTACTTTTGGGGAAATTAAGGGAACATGATTTAAACTAAATAGACCAGCTATAACTTTCCAGAACATTTAAAGGTCATGTGACACCAATCCCAGTTTGCCATCCTGTCAGATAATGAACTGATCTATTCTCATTATCAAACGACCCTCCGTTCCCGACAGTCATTATTAAACATGAATGAATTAAAATGAAGCGCTCCTACCTGCCGCCGGCTGCTCGTCTGGAAGAACTCGCTGCCGTCCCGCTACGTTTTATAAACAAAGTCCAACCGTCCATCACATGCAGCTGCTCTCTGAACCAATTAAAACGTCCCAGAGCCAATTAGAGGAGATTCTCTAATTAACCAGCTCATTCATCATTAAAACTTTATACAAAAACAACTTTGATTCGTCTTTAATTTATCATATAAAGGATTTAAACAGCTGAGTGGGCAATAATACAATACATTGTATGGACAGATTTCACAGTTTAATAAAACGTTTTAGGACATTTCTGACATCACCATTTTTACAACCTTTTTGGTGATATTTAGTCATTTCTTCCTCAATTTAATAAATTCAAATAATTTTTGAATTTTCTTCTTTCACAAATATGTATAAATATATTTCTAGGACATTTTAAAAACATTTTTTTTCACACAATGTTTGCATCCTCTTCTTTTTACTATTTTCTTTCAGAGACCAAACCATTAAGAAAGAAACAATTCACACAATTAAAGGAAATGTTTTGGGACATTTCTTCATCATATTCAGCGATAGAAAATCCCTGAATATGATGAAAGAAATGTCCTAAAAAAAAAGGATAAAAAAATGGTGTGAAATAAAATGTTTTAAAAATGTCCTAGAAATATATTTATACATATTTTTTTAGAAATTCTTCACTTATTTTTCGTCCATTATTTAGATTTCTAAATGTTTGGGACATTTGTAACATATTTTTATGAGATTTTTCCAATTTATTTAGACATTTGAAACATACAGTTTTCCCATATATCTATACAAATAGGGAGGCTGTGGCGCAGTGGATAGTGCGTTGGTGTTGGGATCAGGGGGGCACAGGTTCAAACCCCACTGCAGTCAGCATGTTGTTGTGTCCCTGAGACGCTTCACCCCAAAGGGCTCCAGTGGGGATTGTCCTCAGGACTGAGTATGTGAGTCGCTTTGGATAAAAGCGTCTAACAAGTAACAAGTGATGTAATTTAATATATCTTAGTTTTTATTTCAAATATTCATAGAACATTTTTCACATTTGAGGAATTTTGTCAGTTTTCCTGTTTTTTTTTCAAATTCTTCGCTTATTTTTTTGATGTTTTGACATTTTATTAAAGGACATTTTATTGACAATGTTCACATCTTTTGGAAATGTTTTAACTTACTTTTCAGACAACTTTCCCCAGAGAATATTTCCACATTTTAAGTAAAGTTTTTATAATGTTTCACAGGTTGTTCTCACATATTTTATTGACACTTTTCACATTTTATTAACTTATTTTGCGATTTTACACGTTGTTTTTTACACTTTTCGTGGATCCTTTTGAGAAATGTTCCAGATGTACTTGTTGTGTTGTTACTTTAACACTGACTCATTAAATCAGAGGGTGAATATAATTATCTGGCCCTGCAGGACGTCGTCCTCAGAGAGGATTCTGGGAGTAATTATCGCCTCTCGCTAACGAGTCTCTGCCGCCGAGGCTTAACGAGATCTCCTGCAACGTTTCCACAGAGAAACACTTATTTATTTTTAATTAGTTGATTAATTAACTTTGATCAAGGGGTGCTTAAAGTTTGTTTATTTATTTCATCATTTCAACTCATTTGTGATATTTTCAAAAAAATGTATATTAATTAGGTCAAATATATTTTTTAATTATAACCGTTTTGTTTTGTTTCCCTGTTGCTGTTTGCTTGTATTGTTTATTGTACGCAACACATCGATTTCTTTCACGAGTTATGCCCCGCCCATCTGGAACAAACTCCCTGGATCCTGCAGGGCCGCTGCAACTCTTAATACTTTTAACTCCAGACTAAAAACGTATCTTTTTGATACTGCATTTAAGTGAGCTGTTCATATCGAACCTGCAGTATGGTTTTTATTCATGTATTCTATACCTGTTATGTTTACTTTATTACCTTAGCTTTTTTAATGCCAGTTTTTAATGTGTTTCTGCTGTGTTTATTCTTAAATGTCTTTTATTTCAATTTGTAAAGCACTTTGAATTCAGAAACGATGAGGATGGTGATGGGAAACCCTTAGAGCTACAGGTGTATCTGTCCTTCCTCAATAATGTGCTGGAAATCTTCCACGATGTTGTGCTGCTGTTGGAGAGAGAGGACGGGACCGTATGTGAGCTATATGACATGATACTCACTCTCAAGACAAAGCTCCAACAACGACAGATTGATTCCTTCTTTGGAATGGAGACCAGTGCTATCCTCCAACAGTTTCCAGACCAAAAGGCAAACATGATCTTTCCAAGTTCTACCAGGCTGCTCTCAACTACCTTGAGAAGTGGTATGACTTCACAGACAACAACTACCAGAAGAATGTTGCAAGCTTGGCACTGAAGAGCAAGTTCACATCCTCCCATCTCTGTGCTGCAGAGGAGGCCCTACAGATAAGGGGGAAACTAGACATGGATGAACTGTATGATGAATACTGTGTGACTTTGCCACGCCAGCAGGACGTTGTGGAGAGAAGAGTGGTCCACCTTGCTTCAAGGCACAAACACACCAAATCTGACTGCTGTGGCATCCTTTCTCTCAAGCATCCCCATCACTAATGCTTCAGTAGAGAGTGTTTTCCCTCATGACGGCAGCGTGGACTGACCAGAGGAACTGGTGCTCTGAGGAGCTTATCAAGTCTGAAATTCAAGTCAAGACCAACTTTGAAGGAATTCTACACCTATGCACTCTAGGAGAAGGCCTTATTGGAAGCTGCACGCTCAAGCAAAAAGTACAAAGTCATGAAAAGCATCTAAGGTAAGATAAACTTTGTTTAGAATATAGACTAAGAGTAGGATATTTTAGAATATAGTAGGATATTGTGGGCCAATGTGGTGTTAGATTTTAATACGGTGCTGCTTTTCTTGTGTTTCTGTTTCCCTGCCAGGTGCTTTACATGGTGCTGGAAGTGCATAGCCTTTGTTACTGCATTTTGACTTCACTTTCTGCTCTATACTTTATTGTGAGTTCACATTCAAATAAAAATACATTTGTTGTATATTTGTTAAGTTTTTATCTGCATTTTTTATTGGATGCTATTGAATAAACCAAACAGAATAGGAAACAGAATAGAAATGATTTTTTTTCCCCAGGGGGGGGTTGGTGCTGTTGAGAGGGTGTCCCACATTGTCCCATATTGTCCCACACAAACAAACTCCTTGTCCCACATGTGGTTTGTTGGGACCTGGTCACCCTCAGTCAGGAAGTCAGTCAGAGTTGGGGGGGTGGGGTGCTAGAGAAGCCTTGCAGCGCCGAAACTGTGGCGCGCTGACACTGTAGGTGTGCCGCGTTTGCGCTTCAGATGAGGCTCCCTCCGCAAAATGAGCCCCCACAGCCTCTAGAGAGACGGAGTATAAAAGACTACAACACCCACAGCCTCTAGAGAGACAGAGTATAAAAGACTACAACTCCCATGGCCTCTAGAGAGACGGAGTATAAAAGACTACAACTCCCACGGCCTCTAGAGAGACGGAGTATACAAGACTACAACTCCCACGGCCTCTAGAGAGACGGAGTATAAAAGACTACAACTCCCACGGCCTCTAGAGAGACGGAGTATAAAGACTACAACTCCCACAGCCTCCTCTAGAGAGACGGAGTATAAAAGACTACAACTCCCACGGCCTCTAGAGAGACGGAGTATAAAAGACTACAACTCCCACAGCCTCCTCTAGAGAGACGGAGTATAAAAGACTACAACTCCCACAGCCTCCTCTAGAGAGACAGAGTATAAAAGACTACAACTCCCACAGCCTCCTCTAGAGAGACAGAGTATAAAAGACTAACAACTCCCACAGCCTCCTCTAGAGAGACGGAGTATAAAAGACTAAAGCCCACAGCTTCCTCTAGAGAGACGGAGTATAAAAGACTACAACTCCCACAGCCTCCTCTAGAGAGACAGGAGTATATAAAAGACTACAACTCCCAACAGCCTACCTCTAGAGAGACGGAGTATAAAAGACTACAACTCTCACAGACTCCTCTAGAGAGACGGAGTATAAAAGACTACAACTCCCACAGCCTCCTCTAGAGAGACAGAGTATAAAAGACTACAACTCCCACAGCCTCCTCTAGAGAGACGGAGTATAAAAGACTACAACTCCCACAGCCTCCTCTAGAGAGACGGAGTATAAAAGACTACAACTCCCACGGCCTCCTCTAGAGAGACGGAGTATAAAAGACTACAACTCCCACAGCCTCCTCTAGAGAGACAGAGAATAAAAGACTACAACTCCCACAGCCTCCTCTAGAGAGACGGAAGTATAAAAGACTACAAACTCCCACAGCCTCCTCTAGAGAGATGGAGTATAAAAGACTACAACTCCCACAGCCTCCTCTAGAGAGACGGAGTATAAAAGACTACAACTCCCACGGCCTCCTCTAGAGAGACGGAGTATAAAAGACTACAACTCCCACAGCCTCCTCTAGAGAGACAGAGTATAAAAGACTACAACTCCCACAGCCTCCTCTAGAGAGACAGAGTATAAAAGACTACAACTCCCACAGCCTCCTCTAGAGAGACAGAGTATAAAAGACTACAACTCCCACAGCCTCCTCTAGAGAGACAGAGTATAAAAGACTACAACTCCCACAGCCTCCTCTAGAGAGACGGAGTATAAAAGACTACAACTCCCACAGCCTCCTCTAGAGAGACGGAGTATAAAAGACTACAACTCCCACAGCCTTCTCTGGAGAGACGGAGTATAAAAGACTACAACTCCCACAGCCTCCTCTAGAGAGACAGAGTATAAAAGACTACAACTCCCACAGCCTCCTCTAGAGAGACAGAGTATAAAAGACTACAACTCCCACAGCCTCCTCTAGAGAGACGGAGTATAAAAGACTACAACTCCCACAGCCTCCTCTGGAGAGACGGAGTATAAAAGACTACAACTCCCACAGCCTCCTCTAGAGAGACGGAGTATACAAGACTACAACGCCCACAGCCTCCTCTAGAGAGACAGAGTATAAAAGACTACAACTCCCACGGCCTCTAGAGAGACGGAGTATAACATACTACAACTCCCACGGCCTCCTCTAGAGAGACGGAGTATAAAAGACTACAACTCCCACGGCCTCCTCTAGAGAGACGGAGTATACAATACTACAACTCCCACAGCCTCCTCTAGAGAGACAGAGTATAAAAGACTACAACTCCCACAGCCTCCTCTAGAGAGACGGAGTATACAAGACTACAACTCCCACAGCCTCCTCTAGAGAGACAGAGTATAAAAGACTACAACTCCCACAGCCTCCTCTAGAGAGACGGAGTATAAAAGACTACAACTCCCACAGCCTCCTCTAGAGAGACGGAGTATAAAAGACTACAACTCCCACAGCCTCCTCTAGAGAGACGGAGTATAAAAGACTACAACTCCCACGGCCTCCTCTAGAGAGACGGAGTATACAATACTACAACTCCCACAGCTTCCTCTAGAGAGACAGAGAATAAAAGACTACAACTCCCACAGCCTCCTCTAGAGAGACAGAGTATACAAGACTACAACTCCCACAGCCTCCTCTAGAGAGACAGAGTATAAAAGACTACAACTCCCACAGCCTCCTCTAGAGAGACGGAGTATACAAGACTACAACTCCCACAGCCTCCTCTAGAGAGACGGAGTATAAAAAGACTACAACTCCCACGGCTCTAGAGAGACGGAGTATAAAAGACTACAACTCCCACGGCCTCCTCTAGAGAGACGGAGTATAAAAGACTACAACTCCCACAGCCTCCTCTAGAGAGACAGAGTATAAAATACTACAACTCCCACGGCCTCCTCTAGAGAGACAGAGTATAAAAGACTACAACTCCCACAGCCTCCTCTAGAGAGACAGAGTATAAAAGAACTACAACTCCCACGCCTCCTCTAGAGAGACAGAGTATAAAATACTACAACTCCCACGCCTCCTCTAGAGAGACAGAGTATAAAAGACTACAACTCCCCTACCAGCCTCCTCTAGAGAGACGAGTATAAAAGACTACAACTCCCACAGCCTCCTCTAGAGAGACGGAGTATAAAAGACTAAACTCCCACACCTCCTCTAGAGAGACAGAGTATAAAAGACTACAACTCCCACGCCTCTCTAGAGAGACAGAGTATAAAAGACTACAACTCCCACAGGCCTCCTCTAGAGAGACGGAGTATAAAAGACTACAACTCCCACAGCCTCCTCTAGAGAGACTGGAGTATAAAAGACTACAACTCCCACAGCCTCCTCTAGAGAGACTGGAGTATAAAAGACTACAACTCCCACGGCCTCCTCTAGAGAGACGGAGTATAAAAGACTACAACTCCCACAGCCTCCTCTAGAGAGACAGGAGTATAAAAGACTACAACTCCCACAGCCTCCTCTAGATAGGAGAGACAGAGTATATAAAAGACCTAGACAAAACTCCCACAGCCTCCTCTAGAGAGACAGAGTATAAAAGACTACAACTCCCACGGCCTCCTCTAGAGAGACAGAGTATAAAAGATTACAACTCCCACAGCCTCCTCTAGAGAGACAGAGTATAAAAGACTACAACTCCCACAGCCTCCTCTAGAGAGACAGAGTATAAAAGACTACAACTCCCACGGCCTCCTCTAGAGAGACGGAGTATAAAAGACTACAACTCCCACAGCCTCCTCTAGAGAGACGGAGTATAAAAGACTACAACTCCCACAGCCTCCTCTGGAGAGACGGAGTATAAAAGACTACAACTCCCACAGCCTCCTCTAGAGAGACAGAGTATAAAAGACTACAACTCCCACAGCCTCCTCTAGAGAGACGGAGTATAAAAGACTACAACTCCCACAGCCTCCTCTGGAGAGACGGAGTATAAAAGACTACAACTCCCACAGCCTCCTCTAGAGAGACGGAGTATACAAGACTACAACGCCCACAGCCTCCTCTAGAGAGACAGAGTATAAAAGACTACAACTCCCACGGCCTCTAGAGAGACGGAGTATAAAATACTACAACTCCCACGGCCTCCTCTAGAGAGACGGAGTATAAAAGACTACAACTCCCACGGCCTCTAGAGAGACGGAGTATAAAATACTACAACTCCCACGGCCTCCTCTAGAGAGACGGAGTATACAATACTACAACTCCCACAGCCTCCTCTAGAGAGACAGAGTATAAAAGACTACAACTCCCACAGCCTCCTCTAGAGAGACAGAGTATAAAGACTACAACTCCCACAGCCTCCTCTAGAGAGACAGAGTATACAAGACTAGAACTCCCACAGCCTCCTCTAGAGAGACGGAGTATAAAAGACTACAACTCCCACAGCCTCCTATAGAGAGACAGAGTATAAAAGACTACAACTCCCACAGCCTCCTCTGGAGAGACGGAGTATAAAAGACTACAACTCCCACAGCCTCCTATAGAGAGACAGAGTATAAAAGACACAAACTCCCACAGCCTCCTCTAGAGAGACGGAGTATAAAAGACTACAACTCCCACAGCCTCCTCTGGAGAGACGGAGTATAAAAGACTACAACGCCCACAGCCTCCTCTAGAGAGACGGAGTATAACAGAATACAACTCCCACAGCCTCCTCTAGAGAGACGGAGTATAAAAGACTACAACTCCCACGGCCTCCTCTAGAGAGACGGAGTATAACAGAATACAACTCCCACGGCCTCCTCTAGAGAGACGAGTATAAAAGACTACAACTCCCACAGCCTCCTCTAGATAGATCGGAGTATAAAGACTACAACTCCCACAGCCTCCTCTAGAGAGACAGAGTATAAAAGACTACAACTCCCACGCCTCCTCTAGAGAGACAGAGTATAAAAGACTACAACTCCCACAGCCTCCTCTAGAGAGACGGAGTATAAAAAGACTACAACTCCCACGGCCTCCTCTAGAGAGACAGAGTATAAAAGACTACAACTCCCACAGCCTCCTCTAGAGAGACCGAGTATAAAAGACTACAAATCCCACAGCCTCCTCTAGAGAGACGGAGTATAAAAGACTACACTCCCACGGCCTCCTCTAGAGAGACGAGTATAAAAGACTACACTCCCACAAGCCTCCTCTCGAGAGACAGATGTAAATAGAAAGGACTACAAACTCCCACAGCCTCCTCTAGAGAGACGGAGTATAAAAGACTAACCAACATCCCACAGCCTCTAGAGAGACAGAGTATAAAAGACTACAACTCCCACAGCCTCCTCTAGAGAGACGGAGTATAAAAGACTACAACTCCCACAGCCTCCTCTAGAGAGACGGAGTTATAAAAGACTACAACTCCCACAGCCTCTAGAGAGACAGGTATAAAAGACTACAACTCCACAGCCTCCTCTAGAGAGACAGAGTATAAAAGACTACAACTCCCACAGCCATCCTCTAGAGAACGGAGTATAAAAGACTACAACTCCCACAGCCTCTAGAGAGACAGAGTATAAAAGACTACAACGCCCACAGCCTCCTCTAGAGAGACGGAGTATAAAAGACTACAACTCCCACAGCCTCTAGAGAGACAGAGTATAAAAGACTACAACTCCCACAGCCTCCTCTAGAGAGACAGAGTATAAAAGGACTACAAACGCCCACAGCCTCCTCTAGAGAGACAGAGTATAAAAGACTACAACTCCCACAGCCTCCTCTAGAGAGACGGAGTATAAAAGACTACAACTCCCACGGCCTCCTCTAGAGAGACGGAGTATAAAAGACTACAACTCCCACAGCCTCCTCTAGAGAGACAGAGTATAAAAGACTACAACTCCCACAGCCTCTAGAGAGACAGAGTATAAAAGACTACAAACTCCCACAGCCTCCTCTAGAGAGACGGAGTATAAAAGACTACAACTCCCACGGCCTCCTCTAGAGAGACGGAGTATAAAAGACTACAACTCCCACGGCCTCCTCTAGAGAGACGGAGTATAAAAGACTACAACTCCCACGGCCTCCTCTAGAGCAGTGCTTCTCAAAGTGTGGTCCGCGGACCACTGGTGGTCCGTGAGCGCCCCCTAGTGGTCCGTGAGTATATTGGTAAAATTTCACATTTGAAATTAATTAATTCATTAAAGTTTTCCGCACTCTCGCGGGAATATCTCCGCAATGGAGCGAGCTTAAGTTTCACTTTCGATTGCATGATATAGCCCAGATAAATACCTTCATCACATATGTTGCCACTTGTTTGTTCCATCTTCAGGCGATTTGTAAAAAACGATGTGTTTTGGATATTTGTGGAGTTAGGTGGTCCGCGAGTGTTTTTTTATTGGTTAAGTGGTCCTTGGTATGAAAAAGTTTGAGAAACACTGCTCTAGAGAGACGGAGTATAACAGACTACAACTCCCACAGCCTCCTCTAGAGAGACGGAGTATAAAAGACTACAACTCCCACAGCCTCCTCTAGAGAGACAGAGTATAAAAGACTACAACTCCCACAGCCTCCTCTAGAGAGACGGAGTATAAAAGACTACAACTCCCACGGCCTCCTCTAGAGAGACGGAGTATACAATACTACAACTCCCACAGCTTCCTCTAGAGAGACAGAGAATAAAAGACTACAACTCCCACAGCCTCCTCTAGAGAGACAGAGTATACAAGACTACAACTCCCACAGCCTCCTCTAGAGAGACAGAGTATAAAAGACTACAACTCCCACAGCCTCCTCTAGAGAGACGGAGTATAAAAGACTACAACTCCCACAGCCTCCTCTAGAGAGACGGAGTATAAAAGACTACAACTCCCACGGCCTCTAGAGAGACGGAGTATAAAAGACTACAACTCCCACGGCCTCCTCTAGAGAGACGGAGTATAAAAGACTACAACTCCCACAGCCTCCTCTAGAGAGACAGAGTATAAAATACTACAACTCCCACGGCCTCCTCTAGAGAGACAGAGTATAAAAGACTACAACTCCCACAGCCTCCTCTAGAGAGACAGAGTATAAAAGACTACAACTCCCACGGCCTCCTCTAGAGAGACAGAGTATAAAATACTACAACTCCCACGGCCTCCTCTAGAGAGACAGAGTATAAAAGACTACAACGCCACAGCCTCCTCTAGAGAGACCAGAGTAGTAAAAGACTACAACTCCCACAGCCTCCTCTAGAGAGACGGAGTATAAAAGACTAAAACTCCCACAGCCTCCTCTAGAGAGACGGAGTATAAAAGACTACAACTCCCACAGCCTCCTCTAGAGAGACAGAGTATAAAAGACTACAACTCCCACGGCCTCCTCTAGAGAGACGGAGTATAAAAGACTACAACTCCCACAGCCTCCTCTAGAGAGACGGAGTATAAAAGACTACAACTCCCACAGCCTCCTCTAGAGAGATGGAGTATAAAAGACTACAACTCCCACAGCCTCCTCTAGAGAGACGGAGTATAAAAGACTACAACTCCCACGGCCTCCTCTAGAGAGACGGAGTATAAAAGACTACAACTCCCACAGCCTCCTCTAGAGAGACAGAGTATAAAAGACTACAACTCCCACAGCCTCCTCTAGAGAGACAGAGTATAAAAGACTACAACTCCCACAGCCTCCTCTAGAGAGACAGAGTATAAAAGACTACAACTCCCACGGCCTCCTCTAGAGAGACAGAGTATAAAAGATTACAACTCCCACAGCCTCCTCTAGAGAGACAGAGTATAAAAGACTACAACTCCCACAGCCTCCTCTAGAGAGACAGAGTATAAAAGACTACAAACTCCCACGGCACTCCTCTAGAGAGACGGAGTATAAAAGACTACAACTCCCACAGCCTCCTCTAGAGAGACGGAGTATAAAAGACTAACAACTCCCACAGCCTCCCTCTGGAGAGACGGAGTATAAAAGACTACAAACTCCCACAGCCTCCTCTAGAGAGACAGAGTATAAAAGAACTACAACTCCCACAGCCCTCCTCTAGAGAGACGGAGTATAAAAGACTAGACTCCCACAGCCTCCTCTGGAGAGACGGAGTATAAAAGACTACAACTCCCACAGCCTCCTCTAGAGAGACGGAGTATACAAGACTACAACGCCCACAGCCTCCTCTAGAGAGACAGAGTATAAAAGACTACAACTCCCACGGCCTCTAGAGAGACGGAGTATAAAATACTACAACTCCCACGGCCTCCTCTAGAGAGACGGAGTATAAAAGACTACAACTCCCACGGCCTCCTCTAGAGAGACGGAGTATACAATACTACAACTCCCACAGCCTCCTCTAGAGAGACAGAGTATAAAAGACTACAACTCCCACAGCCTCCTCTAGAGAGACAGAGTATAAAAGACTACAACTCCCACAGCCTCCTCTAGAGAGACAGAGTATACAAGACTAGAACTCCCACAGCCTCCTCTAGAGAGACAGAGTATAAAAGACTACAAACTCCCACAGCCTCCTCTAGAGGACGGAGTATAAAAGACTACAACTCCCACAGGCCTCCTCTAGAGAGACGGAGTATAAAAGACTACAACTCCCACGGCCTCTAGAGAGACGGAGTATAAAAGACTACAACTCCCACGGCCTCCTCTAGAGAGACGGAGTCTAAAAGACTACAACAACTCCCACAGCCTCCTCTAGAGAGACAGAGTACAAATACTACAACTCCCACGGCCTCCTCTAGAGAGACAGAGTATAAAAGACTACAACTCCCACAGCCTCCTCTAGAGAGACAGAGTATAAAAGACTACAACTCCCACAGCTCCTCTAGGGAACAGAGTATAAAGACTACAACTCCAACAGCCTCCTCTAGAGAGACGAGTATAAAAGTACAACTCCCACAGCCTCCTCTAGAGAGACGGAGTATAAAAGACTACACTCCCACAGCTCCTCTAGAAAGACGGAGTATAAAAGACTACAACTCCCACAGCCTCCTCTAGAGAGACAGAGTAATAAAAGACTACACTCCCACGGCCTCCTCTAGAGAGACGGAGTTAAAAGACTACAACTCCAACACCTCTAGAGAGCAGAGTATAAAAGACTACAACTCCCACAGCCTCC
>NW_022991697.1:0-54953 GCF_902827175.1 Gymnodraco acuticeps
CCCTGTACACAAACTCGCTCGGATCAGTCATTAGCCCGCATGGTTTTTCATAACACTGCTACGCTGATGACACCCAATTAATCCTGTCCTTTCCCCGCTCAGAGACCCAGGTCGTCGCACGCATCTCTGCTTGTCTAGCTGATATCTCTCAGTGGATGTCTGCTCATCACCTCAAGCTCAACCTTGACAAGACTGAGCTGCTCTTCCTCCCGGGAAAAGATTGTCCCACTCTTGACCTAACAATCAACATCGGCACCTCAGTTGTTTCCCCGACTCAGACTGCAAGGAATCTGGGTGTGACCCTAGATAACAACCTGTCCTTCACTGCAAACATAGCTGCTACAACCCGTTGCTGCAGATACACGCTTTACAACATCAGGAAGATACGTCCCCAGCTGACTCAGAAAGCGACGCAGGTTCTGGTCCAGGCTCTCGTCATCTCACGCCTAGACTACTGCAACTCCCTCCTGGCTGGTCTACCTGCATGTGCCATCCGACCTCTGCAGCTCATCCAGAATGCAGCGGCTCGTCTGGTCTTCAACCTTCCTAAATTTTCCCACACCACTCCGCTCCTCCGCTGCCTTCACTGGCTTCCGGTAACTGCCAGAATCCACTTCAAGACACTGGTACTTGCTTACCATGCTGCGAATGGATCTGGCCCTTCGTACATCCAGGACATGGTTAAACCGTACACCCCAGCGCGTGCACTCCGCTCTGCATCAGCCAAACGACTCGCTGCACCCTCGCTGCGAGGGGGACCCAAGTTCCCATCAGCAAAAACACGTGGGTTTGCTGTCCTGGCTCCAAGATGGTGGAATGAGCTCCCCATTGACATCAGGACGGCAGATAGCTTGCACATCTTCCGGCGCAAACTGAAAACTCATCTCTTCCGACTCCACTTCGAGTGATAGAACTATTAACAGAGCACTTTTATACTAATAAAGGACTGGCTTACCTAAAGCCAGTTGAGTAGCACTTGAAATGTTTGGCTCTATGAAACCTGATGTACTTATATGATTCTGTTTTCTTCAAGGTTGTGTCTTCCTGGTCGAATGTACTTATTGTAAATCGCTTTGGATAAAAGCGTCAGCTCAATGTAATGTAATGTAATACATATTTCTATACATATTTGTTATTGTATTCAGGATTGTGGGAAACGGTATTTCGATCTCTGTCTGTCCACACAAACTGAAAGATTGACAATAAAGTTGACTTTGATCAGATATCTCCTCCCCTTGTGTCCTGCAGGAGTCCCAGTAAGCGCGGCCCCCCCACCTACACCGAGCACATCTCCAAGCGCCTGGTCTCGGGCCCCGGCAGCCATGAGGGCCTCCACCGGGAGCCCAGCACCCCCCACCGGTACCGGGAGGGAAGGACCGAGTTCAGGAGGGACAAATCCCCTGCCCGGCCCCCCCTGGAGCGGGAGAAGTCCCCGGGCAGAGGGCTGGACGCCCGTAGGGAGATGGACCCCCGCAGAGAGAGGTCTCCGGGGAGGTTCGGGGACAGCGGCCGGCTCCACGCTGGGTCTGTGAGGACGCAGCTGGCCCCCGCCAACAAGGTGCTGGGGAGACCCCGTTTATTTTAGTATACCAGACTTAAGAAACGATGATACCTTGTTGTCATAAAAAGTCTGACATGTTTTTCAGAGCTCGCTCTCGTCTCGCCCTCGTCTCGCCCTCGTCTCGCTCTCGTCTCGCCCTCGTCTCGCCCTCGTCTCGCCCTCGTCTCGCTCTCGTCGCTTACACCTCACTCTCGTCTCGCTCTCATCTCACTCTCGTCTCGCTCTCGTTGCTTTCATCTCGCTCTCGTCTCGCCTCACTCTCGTCGCTTACATCTCGCTCTCATCTCTCCCTCATCTCGCTCTCATCTCGCTTTCGTCTCGCTCTCGTCTCGCTCTCATCTCGCTTTCGTCTCGCTCTCGTCTCGCTCTCGTCGCTTACATCTCGTTCTCATCTCTCCCTCATCTCGCTCTCGTCGCTTTCGTCTCGCTCTCGTCTCGCCCTCATCTAGCTCTCGTCTCGCTCTCATCTAGCTCTCGTCTCGCTCTCATCTTGCGCGCTCTCAACATGCGCCACACATGTACCCTGCTCTCTCTCTCTCTCTTAAAGGGCTAGGCACCCTCACTTTGCATGACCCTACTATTATAAAATCTGTGTTAAAAAGGTTTGATTAATAGTCCTAATATAGTATATTCTAAAAGTGACAGTATATATTACCCTCTCTTCCCCTGACGGCACGTGTTGGTGTTTGATCAGTATTCATGGTGAAAGCACCTTGAGATGACGTTGTTTTTAAAGTGTGCTATATAAATGAAATGTATTAGTATTATGTAGAGCAGGGGTACTCAAACTTTTTTATCAAAGGTCCACTTGTGAATTTTATACAAGGTCACTGGTCCGGATCAATGCCAGTAAAGTCCAGTAAAGAAGCAGTTTCTTACGGCGCGCTATGCATGGGGCCCCCTTGAGGGGGTTTCCCGACATGTCGTTGCAGTAAATTAAAGGGTGTTTAATGTTGTCGTTGCTGTGGACCTTCTTAATCTACCTTCTTTGGGGGCCCCCTTCTGGTCCAAGCACTTGCCTGTCGGCAAACGGCGCCCCTGTATACACACACACATTCAATACATACAGTATGGTGGCTTGAACTAGTGGGAGAAATGTCACTGTTTGTCTGTAGCCAATGCCTTGAGCCTCGGCAAAAAAGGCATTAGAAGCATTAGAAAGTCAAGGTAAACTTGCGTGTCACGCTCGCGCACACAAGTAAATATATATGCACGTTCATTCTCACAATGCGTCAGACACAAGAAAATATACATGAATTTACATCAGAATCAGAAAGTTTTTCTTTTTTTCTTTTGTATAATTTTTCTTTTTTATAATGGGACACATGGTTCGGTCCGGATTGATTTGCAGTTCGGTCCGGATCCGGATCTTGGTCCGGAGTTTGAGAAGCCCTGGTGTGAGTGTGACCCTGTGTCTCTGTCCTGCAGGTCTGGGATCAGTCATCGGTGTGAGTCCTGGAGCATGAAGAGGAACTGAAGGAACCCTTGATCCACACACAGACACACACACTGCCTGTACATAGTGCAGCTGCTCGTGCAGCTTCCCATAAACCTGCACTCTGAGTCCTCTTTCCTCACGCGTGCTTTCATTGGAAAGTGGAAGATGTGATCTGCAGAAGAAGAGAACCCACTTCATGAAATGTTCCTCCAGAGATGTAAATAATGCCGTCTGAGTTTTATAGATAAAGGGAATAGTCGGCCGGTGAAACCAAGTCTATTTTTTTTTAAACGAGTTTCTAAAGATGTCGACAGGGAGATTAATGATGTCGTTGGTTTAGGAAATATAATCAGCGTTTAATAAAGACTCTCATTAGTCCTGAAGAGGGTCTGAGGAGCAGCACTTTGCACATGTACCGACGGATCTGAAGTGAAACTCGCTCTTTATTCTGAGGGTCGCTCTCTAGCCTTTGGCATTTAAACGCTTTATGGTTCGTAACATATTACAAGTGCTCCTCGTGTTGTTTAGCAAACCTAACCTGCTGCTGATTCTGTGAAGTGTAGTCGTCGTCAGGAGTCACTTTAACTCCCTCCTCAGATCCATCACTCCTCCTCCTCTTCCTCAGTGAGCATGAACACAACAGCAGCTCCTCTGATTCTCTTGGTTGTTTTCCTTTCTCTGTATTCGGTTCAATAAGTAGACGTTGATGTTTGACAGTGACTTAATATGTTCTTGATTTATAGAGATGTAAACCAGTACATGCATTAAACATGATTGAAGTGTTTCCTTGTGTGTGTGTGTGTGTGTCTGGAGGAGTTTGACCTGTGTCTGACGGATGGAGAGGTGGTTGTCCATGTATGTGTTTCAGCTGCAGATATACCATCAGTGTGAGAGCTTTTAACTTAAGTCATGGTATAGTAAAAAATGTACATATAGTAAAATAAGAATAGTAATTAAATAGATATTGAAGTGTGTTCCCGTTTGTGTGTGTTCAGAGCAGACGGACACAGAACGTTTAAAAATCATGGTATAGTATGCTAAGAAATTAACACAGAGTAGAATAAGAAAAGTAATTAAATAGATATTGAAGTGTGTGTGTGTGTGTGTTCAGAGCAGACAGACACGGTAGGTTTATCTAGTTTATTTCTCCTTTAATTCTACAACAATGAAATGCTCTTTAAAAGTAAAACCGACAGAAACAAAATATTCAGACTGAACGAGGAGCACTTGTTGTTACAGGAAGTCGCTATGTACAGCTACACACTCCTCACACACTCCGGAGGAGGTTCAAAGTGCTTCGAAAAAACAGACCGGAGAAAAACTCAAACTGAAGCACGAGCTGTCGTTCTGTGAGAGACCCGACACTACACTGCTTGGCACCAGTCTCCACTAAAAGAGACACACACACACACTCAATGCATTCACACACACACACACTCGATGCATTCACACACACACACACACACACACACACAGACACACACACTCAGGTGATGACTGGGCCTTAGCAGTCAGCGTGAGTTAGAGAAATAAAACAACAAATGCAGAAAGAGAACTTCCTAGGAGGAGAATAAAAATAAAAGCACAGCGAGGGATGTGTGTGTGTGTGTGTGTGTGATGACCACATGTTTACACACACTCGCTTTACAATAGTGAAAAGCAACACTCTCAGCTCTGCTGTGACGCACCCTGTGGCAGTGTCTACTTTGTGTCGTGTGCAAAATATATATTTTAAGACGTTTCACATTCATGGATTGGTGGATGAGCCCCGGCCTGTGAGGGTGGTGTAAAGGGACGTCTTATTTCTTTCTAATTAAATCTGTATTTAAAAGGTGATGAAGTGTTCACAATAATTTTCTTTCAATATTTAAGACAAATTAATATTTATTTGGGAGATTTGGAAAAGAATAACGATTAATAAGAATTATTAAGTCCGTACCAAATTAGTTAATTTAAAATGTTGAGCGTCTCATTTGGATGTTTTACATTAATATTTATTATTCACAATTAACTAAGAGTTATTAGGGCTTTACCACTTTTTAAATTATTATTTGTGATTATTTTTTTAAGACTCCTTAAGTATTAAGGTTCTTGAATGAAGCTATGGAAGTGTGAATGATGCATATGTATAGAAAAACATCCAATTAAATGAGTTAATTCAAATTAAAAAAATCTGCATTTTGTACCAATTTTTGTATTTTTTAGCCAACAAAAAAATATTGAAATTAATTCAGAAAAAGTTTTTGGCAAATATTTGCATCACTTAAATCTGAAACTACATAAAAATATAATAAAAATACAGCAGCCTGAAAATAAAATAAAAAAATGTAAATTCTATGAAAAAATATCTAAATAGGATCCCAGGTCAGATTTACGCAAATATATACTTTAGATGTGAAATCAGAGGCAGTAGCATTATATACACATAATGTCAGCATTTAAAGCCGCTGTTTTTGAGTGTTTTGTACAAATTAACAGAAACGACAGCGGCCAGGTGTCTCTGTGATGTCTAGGATTAAAGGTGGAGCTGCTGAGTTAAACACCACCAACACAGGAGGGCGGAGAGGAAACACTTCGCTTCGGTTCAATGAGTCATCACAACGTTTTAAATTCCTCTGATAGTCCAAACGGGGGATTAAAAGATCGTAAATCCCCCCCAAAAAAAGATTTGAAAATAAAATTAAAATGTGTACTGTACCTTTAAGGGAAAATACAATAACAAAGGCAGTTCTGCGTGGTGTGTGAGCTAATAATAGTGTGTGTGTGTGTGTGTGTGTGTGTGTATAAAGTAGAGGTAGTGTTTGTAGATGGGTGTAATGGTGTGTGAGTGAGGGGGGGGGGGGTATTTATTTTCGGGACCTCTCAGTGCATAGACGTCTCACCGGCCGCACACACTGATGATTTCAATATGCTAACGATGCTAAATGCTAACCCCTTTAGATGTACACATCCTCTTGTGATTGGCTGATATAAAACAGGGTAAAACAGAGGAAGCATCAACACTGATTATCCTGTGGCAATTTCAATTGTCTGGGTTTCTTTTCTTTTTTTTAAACAGCAATTCAACAACTCAAGTGAAATCATTTGAAAGGGAAAAACCACTGCAGCATCGAAACAGGACGTCCTGCTTCTCTATTTAAAAAAACAAAAACACCTGTCATCAACAAATGATATTTCTTCTCAATTAAACAACATAAGAAAAACAAAGAAATAAAAAAACAAAAAACCTTTGGTGACTAATCAAGTGAGCCACTATTCAAGGATTCTATACATTTGTCTTAAATGCTATATCTGAATATATTATTTTATTCACTTATCTTACAAAAAACAAAGTGTGTGTGTGCGAGGAGGTCATTGGATGGTGCTTGAGTCTCTGGGTGTTTCTCAATGTCGAGGAAGGATCCTCCAGAGCCACTATTTCAAGGATGCTACGTCGAGTCCCGCCGAAAGACTGTTCCAATGTCCAGGATCCTTGGAATTCTACAGAGGACTGAATCCTTCGTTGCGGAAAATTTCGAGGCTGCACCGGTGTATCCTCCGCGGTCTTAAAATCCCCACAATGCTTTGCGCACAGACCAATTTCCCAAATCTTTGGCGGAAAATGTAAGGCGGGGGCCTCTCATATGACACACTTGCTAGCCTGTTCCATTCATCGTTCTCCGATTGACAGGACGGATCCTTGCCTAGCTTCTGAAGGACCTGACATGTCCTACCAAGGAAGCGTCCTCGACATTGAGAAACACCCTCTACTTCTTAAAGAGCCCTTTCTGCCTACGCTCTTCCACGCCTCAGCCAATCAGAGCGGAGAACACCTGTGATGTCATGATTAAAACGCCCAATCACAAATGACGAGCTTTAACATTTCAATTTTTTTTTTGTGGAGGTGTTAAACTTCCTGTGAGAGGCTGAAGAGTCGAGGAGACGCCCAGTGCCTGCTGGGTAATAAAAGTGGGAGGCTGTTGTGTGCGTGTGTGTGACAATAACACACTGTCACACACACTTTGTTACACACTCGCTGAATAACAGTCGATCAGCTGTTCAAAACATCGCTGACAAATAACAATGATAATAGACCCTCGTTAACGTAGGAGATATTCATTCTTGGTGACACTTTCTATGAAGCACATGTCTATACTATTATAAACACAATTATTATCTGCTTATAGCCCGGTGTAATTACATTTATATACAATTCCCCAACTATTTTGATAAGTATTGAATCATTAAAGTAATTATCCTTGTCAGAAAATGCTGTTTTTTCGTAGTTTTATATCATAAAAAAAGACAATATTTGGGTTTTTCAATATTAAATAAACAAAACCAATAATTTAGAAAGTAAACCGAGTATAAATACTACTTTGTAGCCATAAATAAGCACTATTTAATATTCTTAATGCTTTATAACAACAACTATCAGATCAAAAGTATTTTAAATTGTTGCAAAAGGTCAAGTTTGTAAGGATTTACTGTAGTTGTAAAAAAAGACATGTTTTAATAGAAATGTCCGTAATTTAAGAGCAATTATGAAGGATTATGACACTACCTACAAGTCATAATACAATGTTTTATAATGTGGTATGATTAGCATTCGAATTGTAGTTTAAAGTGTGTTTATAATGCATTATAGATATGTTTTTTTAATAGAAAGTGTTACCAAAATAAACTCATAAAAACTCCAACTTCCTGTCTGCACTCTGCTCTGAATCTCAACAAACATCACACAGAAAAATACAAAATAATTCTGCGTCAAAAGCGATAAAAACCCACTCATCAATCAAGAGATTCAGCCGGGAGCCTTAAAGGGCCAGTACACCATAAAGCCTTAAAGGGCCAGTACACCACAAAGCCTTAAAGGGCCAGTGCACCATAAAGCCTTAAAGGGCCAGTACACCACAAAGCCTTAAAGGGCCAGTGCACCATAAAGTCTTAAAGGGCCAGTACACCATACAGCCTTAAAGGGCCAGTGCACCATAAAGCCTTAAAGGGCCAGTGCACCATACAGCCTTAAAGGGCCAGTACACCATAAAGCCTTAAAGGGCCAGTGCACCATAAAGCCTTAAAGGGCCAGTACACCATAAATCCTTAATGGGCCAGTGCACCATAAAGCCTTAAAGGGCCAGTACACCTTAAAGCCTTAAAGGGCCAGTACACTATAATGAGGGATTTGAATAAAATCAGCTTGTTTTCCAGAACAAATGTCACTATCTTCAGACATTTAATGGATTTGTGTACAACAGAAATATATATATAGTGTAAGCCCTTATTAACTTCTCTCAAACTGGGAAAATAGAATAAATATAGAAGCACGGTTAGAGAGGAAACATGGTTTGGTAATGTGTGTGCACTGGCCCTTTAAGAGTTCATCAGACTGTCACCATAACTAATGTTTCTACTTATTATGGGATATATATCGACTTCCACATTATTGTGTTTACATGACCAACATTTAAGCCAACATGATGCAGCATTATAAGACCATATTTAATATATTAATTTGGTTAATTGCTTAATAATTAACCGTTTATACAATATTTAGTGCTCTATTAATTCAGGATTTTTAATATGTATTTCCTGCTCTAATGTCTTAATATTCCTTATAATTAAAATGTAATATAGTTTGATTAAGTCTAATTAATTCAGGGTATTTTAAATATTGTTTTTCTATTAAAATGTCTGAATATTCTTAATATTTACTTTGTTTTTTTATTGAAATAAGTCTCTAATTTATTCAGTGTTTTGAATTTTTTTCTAAATTTAATTCCAATAATCTTTATACTTGATTAATTAATTCAGATTTGTTTTGGTTTATAAAGGGTATGTACATATGTTTGATTAAATTCCAATCTCTGAATATAACTTAAAAATAAAAATGTTAAAGTATTTTACTGTTTTAGTTTTATTTATTCATCAAAAATATTATTAAAATACCCTTTATTTGAATATGTTGATCAAATTCAAGTGTCTGAATAGTCTTTGTTTTTTTAAAAGGTTGTACATGCGAGTTTACTTCCCTAGTAGCATTATATCAGTGGCACAAAATGGTCTTATAAACACAATAATACGGCAGTTGTTCACGGGACAATATATCGTACGACGACAGTATTTACGGCGACAAACCCCCAGACATTTTTAAAGTCATGATTTCTTCCCGATCACACACACCTTCATGAATAAAGAGTCCAGAGTGAGATGAGTGTGTCGTTGAAAAGATGAAACGCAGAAACTCCAGCGTCCAGTCGTTTCCAGGACGTCCATCCTCACTCCTCCATCCTCGGGGGTGTGTGTGGGGTGCAGCAGTGCCACACACACACAAACACACACACCCCTGTGCACAGCCTCTTTGTATATACACTCCACACCTGCAGCACACACACACACACACACACTTAAGAGTCTACAGGACATTTGGTGTTTCTCCCTGCAGCAGGTGCATCGTTTCGCTTCTCTAGCTCCGGGGGGGCGGGGCTTAGCTTCAGGGGGGCGGGGCTTAGCTTCAGGTTGCCGTAACAACCGTTGCAGACGCGGCTGGGCTCGAACAGCTGCTGGCTTGGCACGGGGATCTTCTGCTCGCAGCAACTGGCGCAGAACACGTTACCGCAGTTCCTGCACACACACAGACACACACAGAAACAGGGGTCATTACGGGAGCCTATACACACAGTCACCGATACACACCAGGAAATGTCCCCCATACAAAAAAACTGATTTTAATGGTGATTATTTCATAAAAGTCTGGATTTTTTGTGTATTTAACCCACAGGAATGAGACTTAAAGAACGTAACTATGTCACTTTCACTATTTTATTTCTTTTTCATGTCTTTAATATATTTTAGGTTGCATTATTAGAGAAGCCTGGGACAGCATTTTATCACTTCCTGTTCCCTCGTCTGGAAGTCAATGGTTTTCTGAATGTGTGTTTTTGGTTGTTATCCTGAAATAAGGTATGTGGTTTAAGACAAGCTGAAGATATTTATATTCCACGACATGCAATACGTCAGTAAATACCCCACTGGTGAATTGAAGTGTCTAAATGAGAAGACTAACCGTCATCACGGCCAACACATTAGCCACCTTTAGCTTAGCAGTGGTGACGTGAAGTCATGTGACCGTGCTGTAGTTCCTTTATAGCCCAACATTAGCCACCTTTAGCTTAGTGGTGGTGACATGAAGTCATGTGACCGTGCTGTAGTTCCTTTATAGTCCAACATTAGCCTCCTTTAGCTTAGCGGTGGTGACGTGAGGTCATGTGACCGTGCTGTAGTTCCTTTATAGCCCAACATTAGCCACCTTTAGCTTAGCGGTGGTGACGTGAGGTCATGTGACCGTGCTGTAGTTCCTTTATAGCCCAACATTAGCCTCCTTTAGCTTAGCGGTGGTGACGTGAGGTCATGTGACCGTGCTGTAGTTCCTTTATAGCCCAACATTAGCCTCCTTTAGCTTAGCGGTGGTGACGTGAGGTCATGTGACCGTGCTGTAGTTCCTTTTATAGCCCAACATTAGCCCCCTTTAGCTTAGCGGTGGTGACGTGAGGTCATGTGACCGTGCTGTAGTTCCTTTATAGCCCAACATTAGCCGCCTTTAGCTTAGCGGTGGTGACGTGAGGTCATGTGACCGTGCTGTAGTTCCTTTATAGCCCAACATTAGCCCCCTTTAGCTTAGCGGTGGTGACGTGAGGTCATGTGACCGTGCTGTAGTTCCTTTATAGCCCAACATTAGCCGCCTTTAGCTTAGCGGTGGTGATGTGAAGTCATGTGACCGTGCTGTAGTTCCTTTATAGCCCAACATTAGCCGCCTTTAGCTTAGCGGTGGTGACGTGAAGTCATGTGACCGTGCTGTAGTTCCTTTATAGCCCAACATTAGCCACCTTTAGCTTAGCGGTGGTGACGTGAAGTCATGTGACCGTGCTGTAGTTCCTTTATAGCCCAACATTAGCCACCTTTAGCTTAGCGGTGGTGACGTGAAGTCATGTGACCGTGCTGTAGTTCCTTTATAGCCCAACATTAGCTTTTTACTTCATCATGAAGTGGTGTTAATATGTGCTTAATGTTGATCTAGAGCTGATTGTAAATAAAACCTAGTATGAACACATTTACAGAACAGGATGCTGATATAAAATGTGTCTCCTGTAAACCAGCTGACCTTAGACACATTATTACAAGTTTTAAAAGAAGTCAGTTTCTTAAGAATGAGTTCATCTAGTTTTCTGCTGCACTCCATGCCTGTTAGCATTTCTTTAATAACCAGCCCATTAATAAAAACACACATTAATACCTTTATAAAACCCATGCTCAGATTCTGATGTAAGGCCATGCTCACACACTCACACACACACTCTTCTACCTGCCTACTCACCCTGAGCAGAAACTAAAACTACAAATATGAATCTATTCCACTCTCCAGCCTGGGGGTGAGATGCAGGCGGCTGGTTTGGGGCGGCATGCTGCCGGGGGGGGGGGGGGTGAAGGTGGAGAGGGGGTAATGACAGGAGGAGTGGAGAAGCTGTGGAAATCTGGTTTTTTAAGGTTTTAATTAGGGCTGCAGGATGTTGAAAAACCTGATGTTGCATTATTTGCTTCCTGCGATTTATCATTTTTTTAAAGAGGCTTTTTTAGACTTTATTTTGTAAAAAAATGTAAGTTAAAAGCATTAATTTAAACACAAAATGAAGACGGTTGATCAATAATAAATGTAGTTTTCTTGTAAGACCTTCATTATTAAACTGAGGCGAGCCTACACATTAAAGGGGGAAGCACTGGATACGCTTTGAGACGACTAACCATCATTTTGGATGTTGATTACTTTCTGGATTCATGTTTTTGCTTATTGGTCTATAATAAGGGAGACAATGGTAAACATTAAAACAAGGAAGAAAGAAACTAGAACATTTTTGAATGTGTGTTGAGTGTTTTTTGTATTAATTAATCATTAAAACCAAATATGTGTTCAATTAAAAGGAGATTTATTAAATAGCTGAATTGGTTAATCTTTGAAGCTTCATGTTATATTTCCAAAACAAGAACCGTCCGTTTCAATAAAGCAGTAAAAAAGTTGCACTGTGACGATATATCCTGCATCCCTAATTCAAAAATCTTAGGGTGAAATACCAATCATCCCTCGACCAATCACAGCCCTCCCCCTGACGCTACTGCACAGCCAATCAAAACCTCTAAATGGCAGCACACTCAAATCTCAGACAAATAAAAGAGATTTCTCTGAGAAATTTGATGACAACTACAACAGGATGAAGGAACCAGATGCAACAGGTGAGGAGGGGGAGGGAGTGTAGAGGGGGGGGGTGCAGGGATACTAAAGGGGGAGAGGGGGGGATTTAGGGTGGAGGGGAGCTGGATCTCACCAGACCTCCTGGAAAGGCTCCCTGCCACTGTAGAGGAGAGGGGGGGGGGGAGACAATGCATAAGAACTGCCTGAGCAGTGGAGAACATGACACACACACACACACTGACACACACACATACAGACACTTAACACACACCAACACACACTTCCTGCTGCAGACGTGTGTCACAATGTCGCTAACTCCTGACTTTTGCGTTAAGAATCCATAACTTAAACAGAAAAACACTCAAAACATTCTCTTGCACTATTGTATCTGTTTTATTTGTTCTATATATATATTCTGTTGGAGGAGCCAGGGCCATATCTACACTGTAGCTACTGAGCTAATGACAATAGAGCTTTGAATCTTGAAGCAGTAGGACGCACTGCAAAGAGATCTCTGGTTTAAAATGTAATTAGTAAAATAAACATAAACAATAAACTACTCGGCTAAATAATCATAAATTCCTGATAAGAATGAAGGATTTGAAAATAAGAGAAAGGCTGCTATCTACTACCTCATTCAACCCCACTTGGAAACATTTAACTTTTTCTTAATTCCTCAGAAGAAACCGAATAAACCAATAAGTGGATTTTGAGATCTGAGAAAAGTGGAGAAGAAGTAAAATCCTGTCACTCAAGATGTATCTAAGACTGATTTACACACACACACACACACACACACACACACACACACACACACACACACACACACACACACACACACACACACACACACACACACACACACACACACACACACACACACACACACACACACACACACACACACACCACACACCACACACACACACACACACACACACACACACACACACACACACACACACACACACACACACACACACACACACACACACACACACACACACACACACACACACACACACACACACACACACACACACACCACACACACACACACACACACACACACACACACACACACACACACACACACACACACACACACACACACACACACACACACACACACACACACACACAGGAGGATGACGATGGGTTAAAGGGTGACTGAAGGTGTGTGATCCTCACCTGCAGTGATGCTTCCTGGTGGCGAGCCAGAATCTGCTCTCACAGCCGTAACACTGAGCAGCCAGGTGGTCAGGGTACCAGCGCGTCACCTGCAACACACACACACACACCGTTAGGCATCACTATGTAACACACACACCATCGAACATCACCTGCAACGCACACACCTACGATTAGGCATCACTTGTAGCACACACACTATCAAACATCACCTGTAACACACACTCCATCAAACATCACCTGTAACACACACACACACACACACACACACACACACACACACACACACACACACACACACACACACACACACACACACACACACACACACACACACACACCACACACACACACACACACACACACACACACACACACACACACACACACACACACACACACACACACACACACACACACACACACACACACACACACACACACACACACACACACACACACACACACACACAGACAGAATGTCATACCCAAATCCTAAGTGCAGTATTTGGTAAATTCAAAATATGTAAAAAGATAGTAAATTAAGATTCAGCTTTGCTTGAAATTATGATTATCTCAATTGTGTTAATGTTTTGTTTAGATATGTATATTATCTCTGTTGATGCTTTATTGTATTCTATTTGTAACACCCGTTAGCTTTCTGCTGCTGTAAGAAAAGCATTTCCTAATTTGGGATGAGTAAGTAAAGTGAAACCCCTTCACAGTAACAGTGTTGAAATCTCCTGGAAACCAACTTATTACAGAATGTATTATTGTTACTTAATATAATCCGATCACTCTTCGCTATTTCAGTCATTGTACCAGGTTCTAACAGGATACCTGTGTGTGTTCATATCCCTAACGCTGAGTTTGAATCATTAGTGCATGCAGCTGCAGCTCTGAATATAGAGCTTGGTGCACTGATGCCCCTTTCACACCGACGCGGTTCCAGGGCCGGTTCGGAGCTAGAGCCGGAAAAGCACCGGTTGTCCTGTTCACACCGCAGCGGAGCCGCCTCTAAGCTCCGAAACCCGGTTCGTTTCAAGCTCCAAAAAGTTGTCGGTCTAGAAGCAAGAACCGCATACGTCACGCTTACATCGGGGGCGGGATCAACCGGAGCAATAACAGTTTATGGCGAGTACGGCAAATGAAACTTGTAACAAGCAGTAGCGCTGAGCAAAGTGACTAGAACGCAACCACACACTTTTAAAAAAACAACACTTGACTACTTGTCCGTTTTCTGTTATTGATCATTGTGGAGAGGCAGACGTTTTGTATTATAGCAGCTATCGGATGGAATCAATACATGGGCTGCACAGGTTGTCGTGTCCGACTATCACAAGTAGAATCATAATGAAAAGGTAAAATGTGCCTGTAGAAAACGGCTTATGCCACAATAGGATAGCAACAAGTAGTCAAGATAGTCAGTTTAGCTTCGGTTGCTATGCCAACATCCCCCATGTTATACCAGAGAAACGTTCATAACAGCGCTGTGATGCCAAACAGGTACATGCCGCTGAAACACATGAATAAACGATCCACGGCACTCTGGAGAAAAGTATAAGGGTTGGGAAGTAGTTATTTCATTTAATGGCTTCGTTTGATTAAAAGCAACACGATCATCGAGCCGCCGCCGTTGGGGAGAAAATCAGCGACGTAGACGGTGACGTCAAGACGCAGCCGCGGCAGCACCAGTCGGGCTCTGGGCGGTGTGAACAAAACGGGGGCTGAAAAGAAGAACCGGAGCTCTAGAGGAGCTAGAACGGGAACCGCGTTGGTGTGAAAGGGGCATGAGAGACTTTGTGGTGTTTCCTCCTCTCACCTCGGTGTCCGTCCTGTCCACCTGCTCCCAGCTGGCCTCAGAGAACAGCTCCGTGCTGCAGCGAGACAGACAGTTCGGGTCCAGGTTGAACTCTGAGTCCGTCATGGAGGTCTGGACGAACACACAGAGGAACATTTTAAAGGGGAATGCAGCAATCTGATCAAATCCAAATGTTGCACAGGTCTTTTTCTTCTGTAGGTTGTATGAACATATAGTCTATTGTTTGTTTACCTCCAGTGTCCCTTAAGCTGTTATATTATGATGTCAAGGTTTTACCGTCTGTCCTGAAGTCAAGTGTCAGGTTGTGAAAGCACTGTCTGTGTGTGTGCATGCATATCCTCTGTGTGTGTGTGTGTATGTATATCCTCTGTGTGTGTGTGTGTATATCCTCTGTGTGTGTGTGTGTGTGTGCATGTATATCCTGTGTGTGTGTGTGTGCATGTATATCCTGTGTGTGTGTGTGTGCATGCATATCCTCTGTGTGTGTGTGTGTATGTATATCCTCTGTGTGTGTGTGTGTATATCCTCTGTGTGTGTGTGTGTGTGTGCATGTATATCCTGTGTGTGTGTGTGTGTGTGTGTGCATGTATATCCTGTGTGTGTGTGTGTGTATGTATATCCTCTGTGTGCGTGTGTGTGTGTGTGTCCTCTGTATGTGTGTGTGTGTGTATGTATATCCTCTGTGTGTGTGTGTGTGTATATCCTCTGTGTGTGTGTGTGTGTATGTATATCCTCTGTGTGTGTGTGTGTGTGTGTGTGTGTGTGTATGTATATCCTCTGTGTGTGTATGTATATCCTCTGTGTGTGTGTGTGTGTGTGTGTGTGTGTGTATGTATATTCTCTGTGTGTGCATGCATATCCTGTGTGTGTGTGTATGTATATCCTCTGTGTGTGTTTGTGTGTGTGTGTTTGTGTGTGTGTGTGTGTGCATGTACAGTATATCCTCTGTGTGTGTGATATCCTCTGTGTGTGTGTGTGTGTGTTTGTGTGTGTGCTAGTGTTGCACGGTGTACCGATACTTGAAAGGTACCGCGATACCCTGCCGTTAAAAACGTTACGATTCCTCCGTTTCATTAGTATCGGTACTTTAAGAATGACGGGGAAAAGTACTCCGGTGAGAAAGCGCTGTTTTAATAAGAGCCGTGTGTGTTCAGCGCTCTGCTTCCACTCCCTGCAGCCGTGCCTGCAGTCCCTCCCCTCTCTCAAGCACGCTCTAAGTCCCTCCCCTCTCAAGCACGCTCTAAGTCCCTCCCCTCTCTCAAGCACGCTCTAAGTCCCTCCCCTCTCAAGCACGCTCTAAGTCCCTCCCCTCTCAAGCACGCTCTAAGTCCCGCCCCCCTCAAGCACGCTCTAAGTCCCTCCCCTCTCAAGCACGCTCTAAGTCCCTCCCCTCTCAAGCACGCTCTAAGTCCCTCCCCTCTCAAGCACGCTCTAAGTCCCTCCCCTCTCAAGCACGCTCTAAGTCCCTCCCCTCTCAAGCACGCTCTAAGTCCCTCCCCTCTCAAGCACGCTCTAAGTCCCTCCCCTCTCAAGCACGCTCTAAGTCCCTCCCCTCTCAAGCACGCTCCAAGTCCCTCCCCTCTCAAGCATGCTCTAAGTCCCTCCCCTCTCAAGCATGCTCTAAGTCCCTCCCCTCTCAAGCATGCTCTATGTCCCTCCCTCTCAAAGCACGCTCTAAGTCCATCCCCTCTCAACTCGAAGTCCTCCCCTCTCCAGCATGCTAAGTCCCTCCCCTCCTCAAGTCCCTCCCCTCTCAAGCATGCTCTAAGTCCCTCCCCTCTCAAGCACGCTCTAAGTCCCTCCCTCTCAAGCACGCTCTAAGTCCCTCCCCTCTCAAGCACGCTCTAAGTCCCTCCCCTCTCAAGCACGCTCTAAGTCCCTCCCCTCTCAAGCACGCACTAAGTCCCTCCCCTCTCAAGCATGCTCTAAGTCCCTCCCCTCTCAAGCACGCTCTAAGTCCCTCCCCTCTCAAGCACGCTCTAAGTCCCTCCCCTCTGAAGCACGCTCTAAGTCCCTCCCCTCTCTCGTGCACGCGCTAGCTGCCAGAGCATGTGAGAAAGCGAGAAGCATGGCTGCGAGTGGGAGTGCAGCTGCCGCTGCGCCTCGGCTTGTTGACAACAAAGACGCCAGAAGCGAAAAACAAAAAAGTTGTTTATTGATGATGCTTAAATTGTATTTAATACAAATTATAGTCATTTATTTAATTTATTGTTCTCATTGTTTAAAAGTTTGTGTTATGGTTCTGGTGTGAAATAAAGCACAATAATTACATTTAAGACGAAGTCTTTAAGTATCGAAAAATAATCGGAATCGCAATTCTTGACTTGGTATCGGGACAACACTAGTGTGTGCATGTATATCCTCTGTGTGTGTGTGTGTGTGTGTGTGTGTGTGTGGTGTGTGTGTGTGTGTGTGTGTGTGTGTGTGTGTGTGTGTGTGTGTGCGTGCATGTATATCCTCTGTGTGTGCATGTACATCCTCTGTGTGTGTGTGTGTGTGTGTGTGTGTGTGTGAGTGCGTGCATGTATATCCTGTGTGTGTGTGCATGTACATCCTCTGTGTGTGTGTGTGTGCGTGCATGTATATCCTCTGTGTGCGTGCATGTATATCCTGTGTGTGTGTGCATGTACATCCTCTGTGTGTGTGTGTGTGTGTGTGTGTGTGTGCATGTATATCCTCTGTGTGTGTGCATGTATATCCTCTGTGTGTGTGTGTGTGTGCATGTATATCCTCTGTGTGTGTGTGTGCATGTATATCCTCTGTGTGTGTGTGTGTGCATGTATATCCTCTGTGTGTGTGCATGTATATCCTCTGTGTGTGTGTGTGTGTGTGTGTGTGTGTGTGTGTGTGTGTGTGTGTGTGTGCATGTATATCCTCTGTGTGTGTGTGATATCCTCTGTGTGTGTGTGTATAGCGTTTGGTAAGAGCTGTGTTCCCTCACCCCCTCCTCGTCCCCCGTGTCCCCGTTGACCCGGTGGGAGTGGTGCTGGCTCTCCAGGCGGCTCCACAGCTCCTGCACCTGCTTCTTCAGCGTCTCCACCTCCAGCTGGTGTCCCGCCTCGATCTGCCGCAGCCTGGTCTGCACGGCGTCGCTGTGCAGCGTCAGCCCGTCGTCGTCCAGGTGGCTGCGGACAGACGGCTGCTGCTCGGGGGTAACGATCGCGGCGCGGTTCGGCGGCGCGTGGTGATGACACCATCGATGCAGCGAGCAGCGGGGGGGGAGGGAGCTGCAGCTGGCGAGGGAAACCTGCCGACTGAGAGGAGCCCTTTCTCCGTTACCTTTGACCCCGTGGAGCTCGGAGACGTCGCCGTTATAAAGCCCCTCTCGGTCCTGAAAGGCACACAGCGAGGGTCTCTTCCCGTTTAAAGTCCTGATGAACTGCTCCCCCGCCTCCAGACCCTGCTCCTGCCTGGGGGGGGGCTCCAGCCGGCTGCAGACCTCCTCCGTCAGAGTCTCTGTGGAGCTCTCCATCACGGAGGCTCTCTTGTCCAGCGGCTCCTCCTCAGGAGAGGAGGTGAAGCCGTTGGTTAGAGTCCTGAGAGCTGCAGGACGCTCGGCTTCCTTTACAGCCTCCTCCTGTACACAAGACATTTCTACACCCTCCACCTCTGGAGTAGCCTCCTTCTCCTCCTCCTCCTCCTTCACAGACGGACACTCATCCTCCTCCTCCTCCTCCTCAGCTTCCGTTACTCCGTTCTCTTGATGGTGACCGTTAGCCAACCCTTCCTTCTCCACCTGAATACCATTTACCTTCGCACACTGATCACCTCCTTCCTCCTTCACCTCCTTGTCACTCACACTCTTACTGATATTAATAACTCCTCCCACTTTCTGCATCTCTGCTCCCGCCTCCTCCTTCGTCGCCTCCTTCAGGATGTTCTCCACCTGGCCCTCGGCGACGCCCACCGCCACAGAAAGCTCCGCCTCCTTTGCTTCCTTTGCTTCCTTTGCTTCCTTTGCTTCCTCCTCTCCTTCCTTTCCCCTAACAGCGTCCGGCCCCCTGGTTTGAGGGCTGTCCTCCAGCTCAGAGTCCCCTCCCTCCTTCGGATGAGGCCCCACCCCGTTAGGAATCACTTCTTCCTGCTCCGGTTCCTCCTCAGGACCGGCGGCCATGTTGATCTCCAGCGAGCGCCGGTGGTCCTGCCACTTCTCGTTGAGGCTCGGGTCGCTGGAGCGGCGGTTGGGAGGCAGAGAGCCGCTCAGCTCGCAGGCGCTCGGCAGGTTGTCGAAGGACCGAGTCTTCGGACGTCTGAGGAGCACAGAAATAAAGAATAGTTGTAACGAAAGATAAGATAAGAGTGAGTGAGTACCCCAACGTGTTATGATAGAAATGTAAACTAGGGGTCCCCAGCACGTAGAAACTACCGGATGCTAACGTGCATTTGTTGGGCAATTCGCACAAGTTGCATCAGTTAACATGCGCAGATAATAGCTAATAAATGGGCAATGTTGGTGTTGTTTTGTTACGTAAATTGAGGATACTGAATTAATTTCTGACACTTTCAGGAACAGAAAAAGAGGCTCGAGTCCGCTTTAAAATCAACCCAACATTTTTCAAAATCGGCACAAATATGGACACTTTCTGCCAGGAATAGATTCAACATCCTCAATAACGTCCTACAACAAGTTCATACTCTATGGAATACACAATATGAATGTACAGATGAACAAATAGGCTTGAAGTCAGTGTACTCTGAGAGGCCAGCCCACAACTAACAGAATGTCAAATGCACAGGAAACAGGATGTCATCACAGTGTGTTTTACACCGAGTGATTCAATCTGCAGCCGCTCGTATAATCGTCTCTGAATGTTTGGGTAACAAATCAATCGCACGTCAGCCTCGCCAGAACAAAACAGACATAATGAAAGAGAAGTGTTCAGACCTTGTCTCCAAATAGCCCTCATAAAATATGCAAAGAATGAAATGTCAGCACTAAAAAAGTCAGCTGTACTTCACGGTCTTCTGTCGCTTTGTCGTTGTTGCTGTACTATCTATGATAGTGTCTAATAATGCACATTGATGTCTTTTTAAGCCATTATTTTCTGTAAGATTCTCCTTTTGTGAGCATGTCCTGTATTAAAAGCCTCTATGCGGCAAGTGTTTAATGAATAAAATGACTTTTTTAAATATAATAATTCGTTTTGAGGGTGACTTCATGTGTTTTGTAATTTGTTTGACATGGAGGAGGAGACCATTCATTAAAAAAACACCTGCTATTTGTTAATAACGTGTATATCGGTTCATGCTACCTCAATCAAACTTGTACATCCACTTAGTGACATCCCAGCTATATATTTCCAGCTATCAAAATGTTTCGTTGAGCATGATTGTGTTCCCCATAGTACAAATAATATCACTTTCAAAATCTGTTGTTTGGGTGATTTTGGGTCCAAAATGTTCCTATAGTATGTCAAAATGTAAAAAATAACTATCAGCTTATATAGGTGAGGTTGTCTTAAACAAATAGATACCAAACATTGACATACTAAGACTTTAGTAAGACAAATCAAAAGTATGTGAAAACGGACAAATTAGCTAAAGGGTTAAATAAAAAATGAAAGACAGTAGAATTGAAAATAGACGCGTTTTCCGACTCACCTTCCCAGCGGAGCGTCCTCTGGGTTTCCCCCCGGGACAGGGTAGGGGGCGCAGGACTCATCGGAGGGCGTGGTGGGGGAGGAGCTGGGCAGGTAGACGGCCGTCCAGAGCATCAGGTTACGCACGTGACACACCGGGTGCAGAACCTGAAACAACAACATTAACTTGGGAATTACAAATAATAGTAGAAAAGTATGTTATGATATCAAACCAACTTCATCCTGTCATTCGTAAGTTTGAGTTGAAAACATGATGAATAAACGTCTTTTTTAGTCAAAGAAAACCTCTTGTCTAGTTTTAGCTAATGAACATATCAACAGGTTTCTGACTCCCAAGAAGTGCTGACTCAGTAAGTTAACAATAAAATATAAAAACACATGGAGTATACCAAGAACAACAATTTCTGAACGAACCTGGGGCAGGATAATGCGATAATGCGATAATGTAAATGACTGATATCCTCTGTAGAAATACGGTCCTATTGCTGGAAAACTGGATGGTTGCCGATTACATTACATGACATTACATTTAGCTGACGCTTTTATCCAAAGCGACTTACAATAAGTGCGTTCGACCAGGAAGACACAACCTTGAAGAAAACAGAATCATAAAGTACATCAGGTTTCATAGAGCCAAACATTTCAAGTGCTACTCAACTGGCTTTAGGTAAGCCAGTCCTTTGTTAGTAATTCTATCGCTCGAAGTGGAGTCGAAAGAGATGAGTTTTCAGTCTGCGCCGGAAGATGTGCAAGCTATCTGCTGTCCTGATGTCAATGGGGAGCTCATTCCACCATGTTGGAGCCAGGACAGCAAACCCACGTGTTTTTGCTGATGGGAACTTGGGTCCCCTTCGCAGCGAGGGCGCAGCGAGCTGTTTGGCTGATGCAGAGCGGAGTGCACGTGCTGGGGTGTACGGTGTAACCATGTCCTGGATGTAGGAAGGGCCAGGATGTATTAGAGTGCCCTTGTGGTATGTACCAATTTCATTTAGTGTTGTTATTTTTCTTTAATGTAAAGTAGTTGTCCTGTGTATATATGTATTGCTTTTGGCTCCATGTCTTCGTCCTATGTATGTGATCTTTTGTAAGCTGAAAATCAACATATTGATAAAAATAAAAACACAGCATCAGGTTACGGACGTGACTCACCGGGTGCAGAACCTGAAACAACAACAACAAATAACACAAATAATAGTAGAACTTCAAACCATCAGCTGGATTCTGACTCCCAAGAACTGTTGTTGTTATTGTGTACTCAAGTCAGTAAGTTAACAATAACAACAATATAGACTATCCTTTTTAAGTGCGTATTTTTTGTTTTCATTTTGTGGATGGAAAAATGTTTGTTAATGACACTTTTGTTGTCATATTTGTGTAAAAACACTGGTCCTAAAACCCTGTCTCACAGACCAAGAACAAACACAAAACAATCCAGTAACCACATAAAAGCAAAAGTTCCAGACAATAAAAGGACTGCATGACTCTGGGGCTCAACTTCCCCAAAAAGCAATTGAAGAATTGTTATGGACGTCTATGTTACCCTATTTACATCTTTAACCTATTCTATCGTTTCTCTGGAGTTTTAACCAGCTTTAAAGCAGAACTGTTTCTCTCCCTTCAGGACAGTGACGGAGGAAAGTAATGGAGGACGTACGATCTCAGAGTGTGAGGAGTACAGCATGTTCCTCAGCGTCCGATTGGCCGGCCTCAGCAGCGACCACACGCTGCAGGTCCGCTCCTGAACGTGCCGGTCCTCACGCTCCTTCCCACTGTTACACAGGAAGGTGCCGAACAGAGCGGAGTAGGTGTGCTGCACCAGCTTCACCGGCACTCACACACACACACACACACACACACACACACACACACACACACACACACACACACACACACACACACACCACACACACACACACACACCACACAACACACACACACACACCCACACACACACACCACACACACACACACACACACACACACCACACACACACACACATCACACACACACACACACCACACACACACACACACACACACACACACACACACACACACACACACACACACACACACACACACACACACACACACACACACACACACACACACACACACACACAGGTTTGATAATAACAGCAGGGATGCAGGAGTAACTGCTCATTAGTGGCTCACAATGGGAAGCTGACGTGGAACGGAAAATCATGGACAATAAAATATGTCAGAAATGTTTAACCACCTCCTAGGAAACAGTATAATTGAACACCACTCGGAACAAATGAGAGTTCCTGTTTGTAAACTATAGAGAAAACCATCTTCACTGACTTCATGAAGCAGCAGCTGCCTGATGTAACAAACCATGAGGGAAAATACATCATTCTAAATTAAAATACTAAAATAAATGTAAAACAAAGTAATCAGATATAAAAACAACTACTAAGAATAATAATTAAATAATTAAATACAAAATAATAATAAAAAAGTAATACACAAAAATAATTGTAAAGAAAATAATTAATCAAATATAAAAATGACTTTGAATAATAATAATTAAAACAAATAATATTAATCAAAACATATCTCTTCACACTCGCATATCCACCCTGATCAATATCCATCACACATCCTCTGTTTTGGGTTATTTGATTTATATCCTGCATTGTCTTGTTTATGTTTCTTATGCTGGTGTTATCTATTGTGTATCTTGTTTGTTATGTGTGTGTACGGCGACCTTGAGAGCCTTGAAAGGCGACTATATAAAATAAATGAATTATTATTAAAAAAATGATAAAAAAATTAAATACGAAAATAAGTTAAAATGAATAAAATAGTAACTACGAGAACAACTGGTGTCTGTGACTTTGAGGAGTGAACACTGTTACGCACCAGGAAGGCCTCGTTGAACTCGAAGGAGCAGGGGAACTGCCTCTGCAGCTGGTGGACGCAGTCGAGCCACTGCAGGAACACGGGGCAGCGCTCGTTCACGTCCTCCGAGTTCTCTCCGTGGCCGCAGCGGTCCGCAAACTTATGTCCGAAGTCCAGCCAGTCGGTCTCCACCAGAACCTGGAAGCCCTGCAGGAGGACGGCACGAGATGTTAAAGCATATATGAGGACATGTAAAGAACAGGGTAATAAGGACATAAGCAAAATTATATAAATTAAACAGTGTTTTCATTCATTTACAGACATTACATCCTTAAAAACACAAGGGGAATTAAAACAATAATACATTTAAATAATAATAATAATGATTTGAGAAAGAATTATCCCAAATTATACAGTTATTTAATTAAATAAAATAATAAAGATATACAGTATAACACAACATAAAAACACAAAAATGCCCCAAAATAATAAGAATAAAAAAGTATAACATTGGTCACAAGGTCTTAGATTTAAGGACTTGTTACTTTACAGCTTTAAAACCAATAATAATAATACATTGAGAACAAGTAAAGAACATGATAATAATGACATAAGTTATCCGCACAAAACTAGACGAGTATTTAAAAAAAATGTCCAAAATAATACAAATAAAAACGTGTAACAAAGGCCGGTGTCAGTTACAGAGGTGGGAAGTAGTGGAGTACAAATACTTCGTTGCTGTACTTAAGTACATGTTTCTGGTATCAGTACTTTACTCCACTACTTATTTTTCTGATGACTTTTTACTTTGACTTCTTACGTTTTGAACCCAAATACCTGTACTTTCTACTTCTTACATGTTGAACACAAATACCTGTACTTTCTACTTCTTAAATGTTGAACACAAATACCTGTACTTTCTACTTCTTACATGTTGAACACAAATACCTGTACTTTCTACTTCTTAAATGTTGAACACAAATACCTGTACTTTCTACTTCTTACATGTTGAACACAAATACCTGTACTTTCTACTTCTTACATGTTGAACACAAATACCTGTACTTTCTACTTCTTACATGTTGAACCCAAATACCTGTACTTTCTACTTCTCACATGTTGAACTCAAATACCTGTACTTTCTACTTCTTACATGTTGAACACAAATACCTGTACTTTCTACTTCTCACATGTTGAAACTCAAATACCTGTACTTTCTACTTCTCACATGTTGAACTCAAATACCTGTACTTTCTACTTCTTACATGTTGAACTCAAATACCTGTACTTTCTACTTCTTCACATGTTGAACTCAAATACCTGTACTTTCTACTTCTTACATGTTGAACTCAAATACCTGTACTTTCTACTTCTTACATGTTGAACTCAAATACCTGTACTTTCTACTTCTTACATGTTGAACTCAAATACCTGTACTTTCTACTTCTTCCATGTTGAACCTCAAATACCTGTACTTTCTACTTCTTACATGTTGAACTCAAATACCTGACTTTCTACTTCTTACATGTTGAACTCAAATACCTGTACTTTCTACTTCTTACATGTTGAACTCAAATACCTGTACTTTCTACTTCTTACATGTTGAACTCAAATACCTGTACTTTCTACTTCTTACATGTTGACCTCAAATACCTGTACTTTCTACTTCTTACATGTTGAACTCAAATACCTGTACTTTCTACTTCTTACATGTTGAACTCAAATACCTGTACTTTCTACTTCTTACATGTTGAACTCCAAATACCTGTACTTTCTACTTCTTACATGTTGAACCCAAATACCTGTACTTTCCTTTCTACTTCTTACATGTTGAACTCAAATACCTGTACTTTCTACTTCTTACATGTTGAACTCAAATACCTGTACTTTCTACTTCTTACATGTTGAACTCAAATACCTGTACTTTCTACTTCTTACATGTTGAACCCAAATACCTGTACTTTCTACTTCTTACATGTTGAACTCAAATACCTGTACTTTCTACTTCTTACATGTTGAACTCAAATACCTGTACTTCTACTTCTTACATGTTGAACTCAAATACCTGTACTTTCTACTTCTTACATGTTGAACTCAAATACCTGTACTTTCTACTTCTTACATGTTGAACTCAAATACCTGTACTTTCTACTTCTTACATGTTGAACACAAATACCTGTACTTTCTACTTCTTACATGTTGAACTACAAATACCTGTACTTTCTACTTCTTACATGTTGAACTACAAATACCTGTACTTTCTACTTCTTACATGTTGAACACAAATACCTGTACTTTCTACTTCTTACATGTTGAACACAAATACCTGTACTTTCTACTTCTTACATGTTGAACTCAAATACCTGTACTTTCTACTTCTTACATGTTGAACTCAAATACCTGTACTTTCTACTTCTTACATGTTGAACCCAAATACCTGTACTTTCTACTTCTTACATGTTGAACACAAATACCTGTACTTTCTACTTCTTACATGTTGAACACAAATACCTGTACTTTCTACTTCTTACATGTTGAACACAAATACCTGTACTTTCTACTTCTTACATGTTGAACACAAATACCTGTACTTTCTACTTCTTACATGTTGAACTCAAATACCTGTACTTTCTACTTCTTACATGTTGAACCCAAATACCTGTACTTTCTACTTCTTACATGTTGAACACAAATACCTGTACTTTCTACTTCTACATGTTGAACTCAAATACCTGTACTTTCTACTTCTTACATGTTGAACTCAAATACCTGTACTTTCTACTTCTTACATGTTGAACTCAAATACCTGTACTTTCTACTTCTTACATGTTGAACTCAAATACCTGTACTTTCTACTTCTTACATGTTGAACCCAAATACCTGTACTTTCTACTTCTTACATGTTGAACTCAAATACCTGTACTTTCTACTTCTTACATATTGAACCCAAATACCTGAACTTTCTACTTCTTACATGTTGAACCCAAATACCTGTACTTTCTACTTCTTACATGTTGAACTCAAATACTTGTACTTTCTACTTCTTACATGTTGAACACAAATACCTGTACTTTCTACTTCTTACATGTTGAACTCAAATACCTGTACTTTCTACTTCTTACATGTTGAACTCAAATACTTGTACTTTCTACTTCTTACATGTTGAACACAAATACCTGTACTTTCTACTTCTTACATGTTGAACTCAAATACCTGTACTTTCTACTTCTTACATGTTGAACCCAAATACCTGTACTTTCTACTTCTTACATGTTGAACACAAATACCTGTACTTTCTACTTCTTACATGTTGAACCCAAATACCTGTACTTTCTACTTCTTACATGTTGAACTCAAATACTTGTACTTTCTACTTCCTACATGTTGAACTCAAATACTTGTACTTTCTACTTCTTACATGTTGAACTCAAATACCTGTACTTTCTACTTCTCACATGTGAACTCAAATACCTGTACTTTCTACTTCTCACATGTTGAACTCAAATACCTGTACTTTCTACTTCTTACATGTTGAACACAAATACCTGTACTTTCTACTTCTTACATGTTGAACTCAAATACCTGTACTTTCTACTTCTTACATGTTGAACTCAAATACTTGTACTTTCTACTTCTTACATGTTGAACACAAATACCTGTACTTTCTACTTCTTACATGTTGAACTCAAATACCTGTACTTTCTACTTCTTACATGTTGAACTCAAATACCTGTACTTTCTACTTCTTACATGTTGAACTCAAATACCTGTACTTTCTACTTCTTACATGTTGAACTCAAATACCTGTACTTTCTACTTCTCACATGTTGAACACAAATACCTGTACTTTCTACTTCTTACATGTTGAACTCAAATACCTGTACTTTCTACTTCTTACATGTTGAACTCAAATACCTGTACTTTCTACTTCTTACATGTTGAACTCAAATACTTGTACTTCTACTTCTTACATGTTGAACTCAAATACCTGTACTTTCTACTTCTTACATGTTGAACTCAAATACTTGTACTTTCTACTTCTTACATGTTGAACTCAAATACCTGTACTTTCTACTTCTCACATGTTGAACTCAAATACCTGTACTTTCTACTTCTCACATGTTGAACTCAAATACCTGTACTTTCTACTTCTTACATGTTGAACACAAATACCTGTACTTTCTACTTCTTACATGTTGAACTCAAATACCTGTACTTTCTACTTCTTACATGTTGAACTCAAATACTTGTACTTTCTACTTCTTACATGTTGAACACAAATACCTGTACTTTCTACTTCTTACATGTTGAACTCAAATACCTGTACTTTCTACTTCTTACATGTTGAACTCAAATACTTGTACTTTCTACTTCTTACATGTTGAACACAAATACCTGTACTTTCTACTTCTTACATGTTGAACTCAAATACCTGTACTTTCTACTTCTTACATGTTGAACTCAAATACCTGTACTTTCTACTTCTTACATGTTGAACTCAAATACTTGTACTTTCTACTTCTTACATGTTGAACTCAAATACCTGTACTTTCTACTTCTTACATGTTGAACTCAAATACCTGTACTTTCTACTTCTTACATGTTGAACTCAAATACCTGTACTTTCTACTTCTTACATGTTGAACTCAAATACCTGTACTTTCTACTTCTTACATGTTGAACTCAAATACCTGTACTTTCTACTTCTTACATGTTGAACTCAAATACCTGTACTTTCTACTTCTTACATGTTGAACTCAAATACCTGTACTTTCTACTTCTTACATGTTGAACTCAAATACTTGTACTTTCTACTTCTTACATGTTGAACTCAAATACCTGTACTTTCTACTTCTTACATGTTGAACTCAAATACCTGTACTTTCTACTTCTTACATGTTGAACTCAAATACCTGTACTTTCTACTTCTCACATGTTGAACTCAAATACTTGTACTTTCTACTTCTCTCATTTTCCAAACAGCTGGTTCCTTTAGTCTGAATGTGTGTTTGGTGCGTGATCATTATTCTTTAGAGTCATTGCGTGCCTATTGATTTGAACACGATCCGTGTATCCATCATTTCCTGGTCTTCTCTAAAGAAGAGGGACCAATGGAAACGTTGTCATGTTGCCGTTGTTCAGCATGGAAACATTCATTAGCTAACAACGACATTATTGTTCTATTAATATAAAGGGAGGTCAGGTACTCTTTAAAGCAGCTGCTAGTTATGGGTACTTTTTACTGAAGTACATTTCAAAGCCTCTTTACTTTGACTTGAGTAAAGAAGTTTAGTCAGTACTTCTACTTTACCAGAGTACTTTTAAACACGAGTATCTGTACTTCTACTTGAGTAAAGGACGTGTGTACTTTACCCTCTCTGGTCAGCGATGAAACTAGAGGAGTGTGTTCTGTACCTCTATGGTGCGGTAGTACGGGTCCAGCAGCAGCTTGGACAGAGCGGCGATCTGAGGCGTGCGGTCCCAGCCGTCGGAGCAGTGGACGAGGACCGGGCGGTGGTCCCGCTCCACGGCGTTCATCACCAGCAGAGACGCCTTCAGGAGCAGAGACAGGTTCTGCAGCCACTTGGTGCTCTCCAGAGCAGACAGCCAGCTACACACACACACACACACACACACACACACACACACACACACACACACACACACACACACACACACACACACACACACACACACACACACACACACACACACACACACACACACAACACACACACACACACACCACACACACACACACACACACACACACACACACACACACCACACACACACACACACACACACACACACACACACACACACCACACACACAACACACACACACACACACACACACACACACACACACACACACACACACACACACCACACACCACCCACACACACACACACACAAAGTGATTTACATGAGCAACAGAAACAGAAGCCTGGATCTCACACACACAGAGGACAGGAAGCGTAGAACTACAGGCAGCATCTGATGAGTGGAAACTGATCTGGTCTCCACCAGACACAGCGCCCGCTCAGCTCACACACACACAAAAGCAGCGGCAAAGAGAAAAGTCTTCAGCCTGGATTTAAAAGTAGTCAGAGTCACAGCAGACCTGCAGGTTTCTGGGAGTTTGATCCAGATATTTGGAGCATAATAAGTTCTGACTGTGGGGACAGGAAGCTGACCAGAAGACCTGAGCGGTTCATCCATCAGACCTCATGTGCCTCTTAGTGACAGTCCATATGAGGACAGATCATGCCACACATTAATAGCTTCTTAAGGTTTGCTTCGCCCGTCAACAACATCTCTATGGATTCAATTAGCTAAGAGCGAAACCGGGACTAAAACGATTTATATAATATCTCTAATATACTGAAAAAGTAGCAGGCTAAATACAACATTCAATCAAAAAACATAACGACTAAGCTCTGTCTGAAACCAGAGCCAAGTCTGCTCTGATTGGTTAGCTGGACGACTCTGTTGTGATTGGTCAACCACTTAGAGATGTCCCGCCCCTTAGCCTATCACGTACAATGTGATGGAATGCTTAACAAAGGAATTGTAGCCTTTGCAGACCATTTACGTGCACTAAAACCTATTGAACTCACTACAGGAAAGGGAAAAGGGCCTCTTTAATTAATAAGTGCTCAAATATGATTATCTCTCAATCTGCTCAGCCCCAAACTAGAGGAGGAAAAAGCCAGCAGCTAAAGAGCTGGAGAGGTATAAATAAAGGAATTAAAAAGAGTACAAATTATATTTGCACTGGTGCCCAGAAGCACATGAAAGACAGTGTATCTCCACAGTTACAATGACTCTGTAGGGATGTTTTTCTGCCCCCTGGTGGCCACAGGTGTGTATACATGCAGCCTTATTGTGCAGGTGAAGTAAAGCCCATGACTTTGCCCTTTTGGATAGTGTAATGTAACCGGATGGAGACATGCACACACTTTGACCTACTTCATTTAGGAGTTAATGTTTCCCTTGCCTTATCTGCTTTCTTATCCTTAGCGTTATGAGTGTTTAGTCTATAAACATGGAGCGTCTGTGAGCGAGACGGACGAGTCATTTTTGGCAATAAAACACTAGAGAAAAGTGCAATGAAGCAGCAGCAGTCACCACTTTGGAGAAACCATCTTCCCACCCTTCATGGAAGAGCAGCTGCCTGATGCACCTCAACAATGTAGGATCATATAAATAATATTGTAAGAATAATAAGATGTACAATACATTTAATTATAATAAAAATATTAAGAATATTTGACTGTTTTGAATGAAAATGATGCGTAAACATCAGCATGTCAATTCTGCGAACATCTTCATTCATCTTCATTGAGAAGCAGCTGCCTGATGTAACACTGCAATGTTAGAAGATATTAAGAAAAATATATAATAATAATAATATTGAAAAACTAAAAAATTAACAACAAATAAATAACGATAATGAAATAAAAAAAATGAATTAAAAAACAATTAAAGAAATAAAGAAAAAAAAATTCAAATTGAGAATATTCGACTGTTTTTAGTAAAAAAAAAGAAATGATGTTTTTTGTACTTATTCTGCCTGTAAAGTAGTTTTGTGTTTTGATCAAAGTTCATGTATAGACAAATCGAGTCAGGGAAAACTAAATGTTGCCCCCAGTCAGAGATTGTTTTTGTTTACGTTTGGGATTAACAGCTTGAAGGTCGGAAATTGGAAATCTAAACTGGGAAAGTCTACAAGTTCAGTCTATAGGCAATTAAACACATTAGGAAATTGCTTTTGTGAGATTTTAATTGTGTGCAAAAGACACTTTAGGCAATATTACATATATAATCCACCCTATAAGAAACATGGCATGAATTTCCCCTCGGGGATTAATAAAGGTTCATCTTATCTTATCTTATCTCATGGACATGTACTGGATGTACTTTGTTAGATTTTTGGTCTGTTTTCGTCTCCCGATACGATCGTTGAACCACTTTTAACAACGTAAGCAAGAGCGATTAAATGACACGTCCTCGCAGCGTCCAGATGGAAACAGATCCTGCTCTCGGGGTTTCTAAATCAGGCACAGATGTACGGCCAGCCAACACCAAAACACAGCTGTGTTACCTACGGTTACAGCACAGAGCTCTGAGTTTGATCCTGCAGAGTTAGGTGGGGAAATCTGGAGGAGTAAAAGTGAGACGTACTTGGCTGGATCGGGCATCTGAGTGCAGAGGAAACGCAGAGACTGGAAACTCTTGCGGATGGAGTGGATGTTGGCCATGCCCATAAACACCACCTCACAGTTGGGGTAGTACTCTGGAACAGCAGGAGCACAAGGGTTTCATAAAGGAGAGGGTTAAACCAGAGACATCAGGAAAATACTGTTTGTTTTACCACGGGGAAACTGGGTTAGGTGACAAATGCTCCATTTTAGAATGAAATCAATACAAATTCAATTTAGAAAAAAAAAAATATATATTAATTAGGGCTGTCAGTCGATTAAAATAGTTAATCGCGATTAATCGCAAATTAATCGCACATTTTTGATCTGTTCTAAATGTACCTTAGAGGAATATTTTTCAAGTTTTTAATACTCTTATCAACATATGAGTGGACAAATATGCTTTATGCTAATGTTTATTATCATTTGAACAATGACAAATATTCTCATGAATATTAAACACAACAACCTGTGTGTGTGTGTGTGTGTGTGTGTGTGTGTGTGTGTGTGTGTGTGTGTGTGTGTGTGTGTGTGTGTGTGTGTGTGTGTGTGTGTGTGTGTGTGTGTGTGTGTGATCGTTGGAGCTATGTGCAGCTCAAGGCATATGCTCGAACGGGAGCTGCCTGGACGCTGCAATCATGTTGCGCACTATCCGTGCTGAGTGTGCTGACTTTTCGTACAATGTCCCACTGTCTGGCTTCCTGCATAAAGTCAAGTGCTCGGCGCAGTTGTGGCGAAATGTCGCTCCTCTGTTTTCATTTAAACAGCTCCGTATATCCGTTAGCGCAGCTAGCTAGCACCAGATGCTAACAACAACAATGCACGTAAGGTCTCTCTCTCGCTCGCTCGGGCCACACATACACACACCCTCCCGGTCCTCCAGATGGCCAGTCGGTGCCTGCCGGTGAGCGTGGAAGTGTGGTCTGCCACAAGCGGGCGGCAGGAGCGGGGCTGTCAGCATCAGCTTGTAGATGGTATTTTAAACTCGATGCGCTCTGAAACTACGGGGCGGCCGAGGAAAAAAAATACACATGCGTTAATCGCGTTAAAATAATTAGTGGCGTTAATTTTTGCGTTAACGCGTTATTAACGCGTTAACTTGACAGCCCTAATTTAAACATAAGATGATAAAGAAAAGAGAACAATTAAAAAATGTTTAATTAAATAAAGCTTAATATAAAATACAACAAAATAAAAATATTTATAAGAATAAAAAAAGTTATAATATGAAATAAAAAGATAAATTACAATAATAAATAAATATATTCATATAAATTAAATATATATATATATATATACACACACATTGTATAAAGTATAATGTCAAATAAAAAATAGAATACAAATAGAAAAATAAATGTATACAAACATAAAAAGTTGAAAGTAACATTTCCAATTCAAGATACAAATAGTCAAAATGCACACATTGCACCACAAGATACAAATACAAATAAAAAAGGTGGAGGTTTTCATTTTTCACACAGAAACAATCACATTTTCCTGGATCCACGGCACATCTTGACCTGCTCCTATCTGATTTGAGGAGACCTACCTGGGCATTCGCAGCCGCCCCCCTTGGCCCGGTTAGCTACAGCAGCGGCGTAGGAGCGAGCGTCCAGGATCAGCAGCTTGTGAGGCTGCGAGGCCAACGTCTCCACCTCCGTGCTGTGGGTCATCGAGGACTCTGATACACACACAGGAACAGAGAGGATACGTCACAATGCGACCCAGGTTGTACAGCAGTAGGGTTACTGTTGAGGTTATCAGAACATTTTGAGTTCCTATAAATCTGGACATGTTTTTTATAAACGGTATATATCTGAGACCTATAATGTATGCCTACAAATAGTATAATAGGAGACCTTTAAGCTCTTACCAAAGTCAGTGTCTGGCAGGTCGGTGCCGTTGCTGTAGCCCCCCCCCCCGTTGGCGAGGTGCTTCCTGGGGGATCCCACCACAGCGCAGGCTTTAGCGATGGATTGAACCAGGTGCTCATCGTCAGCGTTCCTCCAGCCCCACCAGCTCACCTCCGGCTGGCCGCAGCGGGCGATCACTGCCCCCGTCGTCTGGTGCCTGTGTGTGTGTGTGTGTGTGTGTGTGTGTGTGTGTGTGTGCGTGTGTGTGTGTGTGTGGGGGGGGGGGGAGAAGTTAGCCAAAACACAACATTATGTTAGCTCCACTGTCTTAAAAGAGGTATATTTTCTGCTACTTTTCAACTCCCCGCTCTACAAAGATCCCCTTTTTCCAAAGCGTATATTCATATATCAGTGATGAACCTGACTTCCATGACATTCCGTGTTGTACACATAGTCAAACTGCATTTTTGTTTACTATCCTACAAAACCAGACCATACAACTGCACAGAACATCACCAGGACGGAGCTGCCATCCATGGAGGACCTTTACTCCCAGCGGCTCAGGAAGAAAGCCCTCAGGATTATAACAGACCCCCATCACCCCAGCCACAAACTGTTCTGTCTGCTGCCGTCTGGCAGGCGGTACCGCAGCATCAGGACTAAAACCACCAGACTCAGAGACAGCTTCATCCCACAGGCAATAAGACAGAACTGTTGAAACAACATCCATAACATTCATCTGGCTGCTACTTAGAAATGATGTATCTATTTACCTAATATATCATATTTCAAGGACTTTAGAAAAGGAAAGGAAAGGAGGGATCACTGCAGCCGTGACGCAGTGAGCTGTCGTTGCCTAGATCAGTGTTGTTGTTCTCTGAATACAGCCAAACAAACGTAGCCTGGAGGGAATCATCCATCAGTAACTAGCTGTGGTGTTTAATAAAGCCACAGTGGCAATGATACAGATAGGCAAAGTGTTTAGTGGCTGCGTGGAGGTAAACAAACAGACCTATAAACCACAGCAGGGAACCTCTTCAAGGAGCGGAAAGCCGCCACGTTCTCCAGCTCCTTGTCGGTGATCCAGGCGGGAACCAGGAGCTGCTGAGGGTAACTGGGGCAGAGCCTGGAGAGAGGAGGGGGGGGAGAGAGACAGGAAGAGAGTGCTTTGTTTTGAGCGTTCGACACTATAATAATCCAAAGGAGAAATATGAACGTTACCTTTTTACTGAAATGATCAAATAAAGTCTCTCATTGTTCAAACATGTTTGAATGGTGATATACAGTGATAGGTTAAAGGTCCCTTATTGTACTGTTTCTCATCAATATATCACAGCTCTCAGATATATACAGAACATGGTGCTCTAGGAGGAGATTCAGGTGATAAGGGGGGGGGGGTTTCCTTGGTTGCTGATTGGCTAATGGTTACACAAGACAAAACATCGTTATGACATCATAAAGTGGCCAAAATCTGATCAGCTCATTTTCAGACAGGTTTTTATAGAAATGGATCAAAAAGAGAGAGAATCTTTGTTCCTGAAACTTTCAGAGTCTCTTTCCACAGAGGGGACACATGTTGATGTAGAAGAGACATGAAGAAGAGGGGACACATGTTGATGAAGAAGAGACATGAAGAAGAGGGGACACATGTTGATGAAGAAGAGACATGAAGAAGAGGGGACACATGTGACAGATGACAGGACACTGTTTCTACACGGACCACTATTGCGGTAAGCATGTTGTAACTTCCGGTTGTTGTCATCTCCGGGTATCCCGTGTGCCTGTTCTGTTGCTGATAGCTTATTATCTTAACTTAATCGATCGTTTTAAAACTCTTGATCACGGCAACTGCCTGACGTTGTAATCACACGTTACTATTGCTTAAGCACTCACAACTCTCCTTCTCTTAGCGACTGTAACTCCACAGTTGCCTACACTCTTTTCGGGTTTGCTAACGGTAGCTACTTTAGCTTGATAGCTAGCCATGGCTCTTTCCCCACCCTCGGGTGCTATTTCCTGCTCTAACTGTCTCATGTTTGGTTACTTCCCTACCTCCTTTACTGGTACCGGTACATGTGTTAAATGTAGTATAGTTGTTAGGTTGGAGGCGGGAATCATAGCCATAGAAGCCCGGCTCCGCATCTTAGAAAGAAACTCAGCTACAGTAAAGCCCATGTTAGCCGGTGCGGACCGGCAAAAGGTAGCTCCTATTAGCCGTCCCCCGGCAACTCCCGAGCAGCAGGGAGACTGGGTGACTGTTCAGAAGGGGCATAACGCGAAACCCGCAGGTCCCCACCAACCCGTTCACGTATCTAACAGATATTCCCCCACTCAGCGAGACACCCCGCTGAGAAGCCAACTCTGGTTATTGGTAGCTCTATTATGAGACACGTGAAATTAGAGACCGAAGCCTCCACAGTCACATGCATTCCGGGGGCCAGAGCGGGCGACGTTGAGGCGCATCTTAAACTGCTGGCTAAAATAAACGTAAATACAGTAGGATTGTTATTCACGTCGGTGGTAATGATGTTCGTATACGCCGATCAGAATGCACCAAACTTAATGTGGAGTCGGTGTGTAGTTATGCTAAGACAATGTCGGACACCGTAATCTTCTCTGGTCCCCTCCCCAATCTGATCAATGATGACATGTATAGCCGCATGTCATCATTTCAGCGCTGGTTGTCTTGGTGGTGCCCAGCAAACAATGTGGGCTTCGTAAATAATTGGACAGCCTTCTGGGGAAAACCTGGTCTGATTAAGAGAGACGGCATTCATCCTACTTTGGAAGGTGCCGATCTCATTTCGGCAAACATTTCAGGGCTTTGTGGACTTAATCCATGACAAACTGGAGTTGAGACCAGGAGGCGGAGTCGCAGTCTTACACGCTTCTCTGCGCTCTCTCCTAGGCAGTCATCCATAGGAATCCCGAACCCAATAAAATACCCAATATTAGCGGTGTGTGTGTCTGCCCAAGGACAAGTTAAGGTAAAACCTAATAGAGGTGTCATACATAATAACCTAATCAAAGTAAATGTAACAACTACTACAGTGCAACAAAACAGGAATATTAAATGTGGTCTCTTAAACATAAGATCTCTAGCATCTAAAGCAATATTGGTAAATGATTTAATATCAGATTATAATATTGATATATGCTGTCTCACTGAAACTTGGTTGAGACATGAAGAATATGTCAGCATAAATGAGGCCACTCCACCCAGCCATATCAATACTCATATTGCCCGAGGCACGGGCCGAGGAGGTGGAGTTGCAGCAATCTTTGACTCAAGTTTACTTATCAATACTAAACCAAAATTAAATTATACCTCCTTTGAAAGCCTCGTTTTTAGTCTTACGCATCCGACCTGGAAAACTTTGCAGCCAATCTTATTTGTTACAGTGTACCGTGCACCAGGTCCTTATTCAGAATTCTTATCTGAATTCTCTGAGTTTTTATCAACTTTGGTTCTTAAAACAGATAAAGTAATTATCGTAGGTGACTTTAATATTCATGTTGACGACGATAAAAATAGCCTTACTGTTGCATTTAACTCTATATTAGATTCTGTTGGTTTCCGTCAGAGTGTAAATAAACCAACCCACTGCTATAATCACACTCTCGACCTTGTTCTGACTTATGGTATTGAAATTGAGCAACTATTAGTCGAACCGCATAATCCTGCTTTATCCGACCATTTCTTAGTAACTTTTGAAGTACTGTTACTAGACTACAAAGCATTAGTCAAAAGCTCCTGCAGCAGAAACCTATCTGTTAGTGCTATAGCCAAATTTAAGGAAGAGATTCCACCAATACTTAACTCGATAGCATGTCTGCATGTAAGGGAGGAAACTTATACAAAATGTACACCACCCCAAATTGATCATGTTGTTGATAGTGCTACAGATGCGCTGCGAATAAAATTAGACTCTATTGCTCCTTTGAAAAAGAAGAAAATAAAACAACATAGACTAGCTCCATGGCATAATGCCGAAACCCGCAAAATAAAGCAAAAGTCGAGACAACTTGAAAGGATATGGCGTTCTACTAAACTTGAAGAATCTCGTTTAATTTGGCATATTACTCTCAATGAATATAAGAAAGCACTGCGTAAAGCGAGAGCAGCCTACTACTCTTCATTAATAGATGAGAATAAGAATAATGCAAGATTTCTTTTCAGCACTGTAGCCAGGCTGACAGAGAGCCACAGCTCGATTGAGCCTTCTATTCCCATAGCACTCAGTAGTAATGATTTTATGTGCTTTTTTAACGATAAAATTGTTACTCTTAGAAACAAAATTAATGACCTCTTGCCTTTGACCAGTATAGTGTTATCAACAGCTCCCGGAAACGTAAGTTCTAATATTACACTAGATAGTAAACTAGAATGCTTTTCAGCCATAAACCTTGAACAATTAAATTCAATGATTCTCTCTTCTAAACCATCAACGTGCATGTTAGACCCAATTCCAACTAAGCTGTTGAAGGAAGTTTTTCCATTAATTAGCACTTATTTATTAAATATTATGAATATGTCTTTATTATCAGGCTATGTTCCACAATCATTCAAAGTAGCAGTGATAAAACCGCTTCTTAAAAAGCACAACCTCGATCCAGAGGTTTTAGCCAACTATAGACCTATTTCTAATCTTCCGTTCCTCTCAAAAATTCTTGAGAAAGCGGTCGCAAAACAGTTGTGTGATTACTTAAAAAACAATGATTTATTTGAAGCTTTTCAGTCTGGCTTTAGAACATATCATAGCACAGAGACAGCTCTGGTTAAAGTCACAAATGACATTCTAATAGCCTCTGACAAGGGACGTGTCTCTATTCTTGTTTTGCTCGATCTCAGTGCTGCATTTGATACTATCGACCATGATATCTTATTGCAAAGACTAGAGCACTTAGTTGGCATACAGGGAACTGCTTTAGACTGGTTTAGGTCCTATCTATCTGAACGCTCTCAGTTTGTACGTGTCAATGATGAATCTTCCACGCAAACCAAAGTTAGCCATGGAGTGCCACAGGGCTCAGTGCTCGGACCTATTTTGTTCACATTATATATGCTTCCGTTAGGCAATATTATAAGGAATCATTCTGTAAACTTTCATTGTTATGCGGATGATACTCAACTATATTTATCAATCAAGCCTGATGAAATTAATCATCTAAATACAATTCAAGACTGCCTTAAGGACTTAAAAACGTGGATGACCTTAAACTTTTTGATGTTAAACACGACCAAAACTGAAGTTATTGTACTTGGCCCGAAGAATCTACGAAACAAATTATCTAAGGATATACTAACTATGGATGGCATTAATTTGGCCTCCAGTGAGACTGTAAGGAATCTTGGTGTTATATTTGATCAGGATTTATCCTTTAACGCCCACATAAAATCAATTTCAAGGACCGCCTACTTCCATCTACGTAACATTGCAAAAATCAGGCATATCTTGCCTCAAAACGATGCAGAGAAACTAGTCCATGCATTTGTTACTTCAAGGCTGGAGTATTGTAACTCTTTATTATCAGGGTGTACCAAGAAGTCAGTCAAGTCGCTTCAGCTGATTCAAAATGCTGCGGCTCGTGTACTAACCAGAGTTAGGAAAAGGGACCACATTACTCCTGTTCTGGCTGCCTTACACTGGCTCCCTATAGAACACAGGATAGAATTTAAAATTCTTCTTCTCGCCTACAAAGCCCTTAATGGGCAGGCGCCATCTTACCTTAAAGAACTCATTATACCCTACTGTCCTACTAGGGCATTGCGTTCCAAGAATGCAGGGTTGTTGGTTGTTCCTAAAGTCTCTAAAAGTACAATGGGAGCCAGAGCCTTTTCTTATCAAGCTCCACATTTGTGGAATCAGCTTCCAGTTTGTGTTCGGGCGGCAGACACGCTATCCGTTTTTAAGAGTGCGCTTAAGACCTTCCTTTTTGATAAAGCTTATAGTTAGGGCTGATTAGATCCAGCCCCTAGTTTTGCTGATATAGGCTTAGTTTGTCGGGGGACATCTTACTTCTTCCTTCTCTCTGTCTATACCTGTGTACTCTCATGTTCCGATTAACCCAGCTTCCCCAAATGTCTTTCTTTTTGGTGTCTATATACGCCGGGATCCGGAGTCATGGATGATCCTGCGCTCCTCTGTCCTGGATCGCGAGCCCTGGATCTTGAGTCGTGGCTGTGGTCCTGGATCATAGGCCCTGGATGGATATCCTCGTGGATTCATCTTCCTATTATACACACATGCATTTCCAAACATTGGACTACCTATGTTGCAAATGTATTATCTTTTCAATTTACACACGGCATCTATTGCACGTCTGTCCGTCCTGGGAGAGGGATCCCTCCTCTGTTGCTCTCCCTGAGGTTTCTCCCATTTTTCCCTTTAAACTGTGGGTTTTCTCCGGAAGTTTTTCCTTGTACGATGTGAGGGTCTAAGGACAGAGGGTGTCGTATTGTCATACTGATATTTTGTACAAACTGTAAAGTCCACTGAGACAAATGTAACATTTGTGATATTGGGCTATATAAATAAACATTGATTGATTGATTGACATGTTGATGTAGAAGAGACATGAAGAAGAGGGGACACATGTTGATGAAGAGACATGAAGAAGAGGGGACACATGTTGATGAAGAAGAGACATGAAGAAGAGGGGACACATGTTGATGTAGAAGAGACATGAAGAAGAGGGGACACATGTTGATGTAGAAGAGACATGAAGAAGAGGGGACTCATGTTGATGTAGAAGAGACATGAAGAAGAGGGGACTCATGTTGATGTAGAAGAGACATGAAGAAGAGGGGACACATGTTGATGTAGAAAGAACATGAAGAAGAGGGGACACATGTTGATGTAGAAGAGACATGAAGAAGAGGGGACACGTGTTGATGTAGAAGAGACATGAAGAAGAGGGGACACATGTTGATGTAGAAGAGACATGAAGAAGAGGGGACACATGTTGATGTAGAAGAGACATGAAGAAGAGGGGACACATGTTGATGTAGAAGAGACATGAAGAAGAGGGGACACATGTTGATGAAGAAGAGACATGAAGAAGAGGGGACACATGTTGATGTAGAAGAGACATGAAGAAGAGGGGACACATGTTGATGTAGAAGAGACATGAAGAAGAGGTGACACATGTTGATGTAGAAGAGACATGAAGAAGAGGGGACACATGTTGATGTAGAAGAGACATGAAGAAGAGGGGACACATGTTGATGTAGAAGAGACATGAAGAAGAGGGGACACATGTTGATGTAGAAGAGACATGAAGAAGAGGGGACACATGTTGATGTAGAAGAGACATGAAGAAGAGGGGACACCTGTTGATGTAGAAGAGACATGGAAAGTGGATTTTGCATAATAGGTGACCTTTAAGGCCTGACACGTTTATAATAAATACATTTGACGTTTCACACAGAGGTAAAAGAATAGTGGATAGGAAAAGACGATAGGAGCTGATCTTTGGGACAATTTGACTGCAACCTGTCTGCAGACACCTAACCCTGGGCAGGGCTCATATCAGCGCGGGTACAATAACACACCACCCTCTGTCTGAACCACAGGCTGAGAGCAGAGCGGGGATCATCCCTCCACAGCAGCAGGATCTGTGAATGGAAGCTGTGATCACCTGAACTTGCTGTTGATGTCTGTGATCCTCCAGGCGTTCTGAGTGTCGAAGCCCATCCTCTCCACCTCGTTCTTGAACCAGGAGGTGACGTGTTCGCCTGCGGAGAGAGGGGAGATAACCGATAAGCAGAGGTGGAAGTAGTGGAGTACAAATACTTTGTTACTGTACTTAAGTACATGTTTCTGGTATCAGTACTTTACTCCACTACTTACTTTTCTGACGACTTTTTACTTTGACTTCTTACGTTTTGAACCCAAATACCTGTACTTTCTACTTCTTACATGTTGAACCCAAATACCTGTACTTTCTACTTCTTACATGTTGAACCCAAATACCTGTACTTTCTACTTCTTACATGTTGAACTCAAATACCTGTACTTTCTACTTCTCACATGTTGAACTCAAATACCTGTACTTTCTACTTCTTACATGTTGAACCCAAATACCTGTACTTTCTACTTCTTACATGTTGAACTCAAAATACCTGTACTTTCTACTTCTCACATGTGAACACAAATACCTGTACTTTCTACTTCTTACATGTTGAACACAAATACCTGTACTTTCTACTTCTTACATGTTGAACTCAAATACCTGTACTTTCTACTTCTTACATGTTGAACTCAAATACCTGTACTTTCTACTTCTTACATGTTGAACTCAAATACCTGTACTTTCTACTTCTTACATGTTAAACACAAATACCTGTACTTTCTACTTCTTACATGTTGAACTCAAATACCTGTACTTTCTACTTCTTACATGTTGAACTCAAATACCTGTACTTTCTACTTCTTACATGTTGAACTCAAATACCTGTACTTTCTACTTCTTACATGTTGAACACAAATCCTGTACTTTCTTCTTCTTACATGTTGAACACAAATACCTGTACTTTCTACTTCTTACATGTTGAACACAAATACCTGTACTTCTACTTCTTACATGTTGAAACTCAAATACCTGTACTTTCTACTTCTTACACGTTGAACTCAAATACCTGTACTTTCTACTTCTTACACGTTGAACTCAAATACCTGTACTTTCTACTTCTTACATGTTGAAACCCAAATACCTTGTACTTTCTACTTCTTACATGTTGAACTCAAATACCTGTACTTTCTACTTCTTACATGTTGAACCCAAATACCTGTACTTTTCTACTTCTTACATGTTGAACCCAAATTACCTGTACTTTCTACTTCTCACATGTTGAACCCAAATACCTGTACTTTCTACTTCTTACATGTTGAACTCAAATACCTGTACTTCTACTTCTTACATGTTGAACTCAAATACCTGTACTTTCTACTTCTTACATGTTGAACTCAAATACCTGTACTTTCTACTTCTCACATGTTGAACCCAAATACCTGTACTTTCTACTTCTCACATGTTGAACACAAATACCTGTACTTCTACTCCTCACATGTTGAACTCAAATACCTGTACTTTCTACTTCTTACATGTTGAACTCAATACCTGTACTTTCTACTTCTTACATGTTGAACACAAATACCTGTACTTTCTACTTCTTACATGTTGAACTCAAATACCTGTACTTTCTACTTCTTACATGTTGAACTCAAATACCTGTAGCTTTCTACTTCTTACATGTTGAACTCAAATACCTGTACTTTCTACTTCTTACATGTTGAACTCAAATACCTGTACTTTCTACTTCTTACATGTTGAACTCAAATACCTGTACTTTCTACTTCTTACATGTTAAACACAAATACCTGTACTTTCTACTTCTACATGTTGAACACAAATACCTGTACTTTCTACTTCTCACATGTTGAACACAAATACCTGTACTTTCTACTTCTTACATGTTGAACTCAAATACCTGTACTTTCTACTTCTTTACAATGTTGAACTCAATACCTGTACTTTCTACTTCTTACATGTTGAACTCAAATACCTGTACTTTCTACTCTTACATGTTGAACTACAAATACCTGTACTTTCTACTTCTTACATGTTGAACACAAATACCTGTACTTTCTACTTCTTACATGTTGAACACAAATACCTGTACTTTCTACTTCTTACATGTTGAACTCAAATACCTGTACTTTCTACTCAAATACCTGTACTTTCTACTTCTTACATGTTGAACTCAAATACATGTACTTTCTACTTCTTACATGTTGAACTCAAATACCTGTACTTTCTACTTCTTACATGTTGAACCCAAATACCTGTACTTTCTACTTCTTACATGTTGAACTCAAATACCTGTACTTTATACTTCTTACATGTTGAACCCAAATACCTGTACTTTCTACTTTTTACATGTTGATCACAAATACCTGTACTTTCTACTTCTTACATGTTGAACTCAAATACCTGTACTTTCTACTTCTTACATGTTGAACTCAAATACCTGTACTTCTACTTCTTACATGTTGAACTCAAATACCTGTACTTTCTACTTCTTACATGTTGAACTCAAATACCTGTACTTTCTACTTCTCACATGTTGAACTCAAATACCTGTACTTTCTACTTCTTACACGTTGAACCCAAATACCTGTACTTTCTACTTCTTACATGTTGAACTCAAATACCTGTACTTTCTACTTCTTACATGTTGAACCTCAAATACCTGTACTTTCTACTTCTTACATGTTGAACTCAAATACCTGTACTTTCTACTTCTTACATGTTGAACTCAAATACCTGTACTTTCTACTTCTCACATGTTGAACTCAAAATACCTGTACTTTCTACTTCTTACACGTTGAACCCAAATACCTGTACTTTCTACTTCTTACATGTTGAACTCAAATACCTGTACTTTCTACTTCTTACATGTTGAACTCAATACCTGTACTTTCTACTTCTTACATGTTGAACTCAAATACCTGTACTTTCTACTTCTTACATGTTGAACTCAAATACCTGTACTTTCTACTTCTTCCATGTTGAACTCAAATACCTGTACTTTCTACTTCTTACATGTTGAACTCAAATACCTGTACTTTCTACTTCTTACATTGTTGAACTCAAATACCTGTACTTTCTGCTTCTTACATGTTGAACTCAAATACCTGTACTTTCTACTTCTTACATGTTGAACTCAAATACCTGTACTTTCTACTTCTTACATGTTGAACTCAAATACCTGTACTTTCTACTTCTTACAAGTTGAACTCAAATACCTGTACTTTCTACTTCTTACATGTTGAACCCAAATACCTGTACTTTCTACTTCTCTCATTTTCCAAACAGCTGGTTCCTTTAGTCTGAATGTGTGTTTGATGCGTGATCATTATTCTTTAGAGTCATTGCGTGCCTATTGATTTGAACACGATCCGTGTATCCATCATTTCCTGGTCTTCTCTAAAGAAGAGGGACCAATGGAAACGTTGTCATGTTGCCGTTGTTCAGCATGGAAACATTCATTAGCTAACAATGACATTATTGTTCTATTAATATAAAGGGAGGTCAGGTACTCTTTAAAGCAGCTGCTAGTTATGGGTACTTTTTACTGAAGTACATTTCAAAGCCTCTTTACTTTGACTTGAGTAAAGAAGTTTAGTCAGTACTTCTACTTTCACCAGAGTATTTTTAAACACGAGTATCTGTACTTCTACTTGAGTAAAGGATGTGTACTTCTACTTGAGTAAAGGATGTGTACTTCTACTTGAGTAAAGGATGTGTGTACTTTTGCCTTCTCTGCCGATAAGACCCTGAGTCAACATAAGAGCCTTTGTTTTTGAGTGGAAAGGCGCTGGGCCGTTTCCTGCCAGCATTTCATCAGGAAAACTCTCCCTCTGCTTTTTCTCGTAACAAAGACAACACATTCTCGACAATGTGATAAACCAGCATCGCTCCCTTGTATCTCATCCTCTGTTGGAGCTACTATACCTCCGTTTGTTTACTATTCAAACTAAATGGATGATGCTTTCTCTCACACTTTGTATTGAACAGCTGGTCGCCGCTCAGTCTGACTGCCATAGAGCGAGGAGGACAATCGGAGTACGGAGATTAAAGGTCACACACTCATACATGTTGTACATATCGAAGTACAACACTGAGCGGCAGCCACATGCGGGGTCCGGATGATATTTATTAAAAGCTTTTGGTTTTTTGTTTGGATCACTGTTATCTGTCAAAACAGGCTTGTCCTTCATGCCTGCTGTGACGTCTCCGGGGTTTCACTGAAAAGCTACAATATTATAACTGGAAGCCGTTGGAGCGGCAGCAAGTGCTCAGAAAGAACAAGTCAGGTGCAACAACACACAAAGTAGCTTCAGAGGGGCTGTAAAAAGAAGAGCTGGAGCAGGTGCAGAGCTTTTAGTCGACTGCATGCACCCTATCCTCATTGGAACAGTTTAAACAGACACTAAGTGAACACAGGCTCCACATGAGGTCATCAGGAGACGGGGGTTACCTAACTCACCTGCTCACTGTTACTTTATTATTTGCCCCTCTTGTTTGTTTGTCCAACTCAACATTTATTTATTATAGCCCCAAATGTCAAGAAATGCCTCAAAGGGCTGGACAAAGCTAAATACAAAAACAAAAATACAAACGTCATAGCATAAAAAATATAAAAACATTATGCAACATTATACATCAGGGGTGGGAACCTTTTTCCTCTCAAGGGCCATTTCAATGTTTACAATATCCTCAGAGGGCCGTGCAAATTATTGACCTCTGCTTAAAAAAACTAAAATCACAGCCCATTCATTTCATGCTGTGCAAAGAAAAAGCAACCTCTTAATCCAGATATCTGCATGCACGTGCACGCATGCACGTGCACGGTGTGGCATGACCACCAAAACAGAAAGATATGGACACAAGATGTGTGCACATGTATTTAGTTTTCTATCCATGTGAACATGATTTAAGTGGGGGGGGGAACTAACCCCCTCTAGGGGGGTCCGGGGGGCATGCTCCCCCGGGAAGATTTGTTTTTAAATGTTGAAGTTGAAAGCATCAATCTGGTGCACTTTGAGAGCAACATGAGGAGCTCTATGGATACATCTCTCAATACCCAGATGAAACAGAACTGGAAGCAGATTTATTTTTCTTTATGAATATTTGACAAATCACTCTCCTTTCAAACTGTATTCTTCTTTATTAATAACAACTTGTTTTACTGTCATATAGTATTTTGTACCTGTTTACTGTATTCTCTTATTTTTTTATAACTATAATGATCATATAAAGATGTGCCTTTACCTCACTGGTTGGAGAAAAAGCGTCTTATATTCGTTAGCATAGCTAGCTAACCAGATGCTAATAACAACAAAGTGACTGTATGATCAGTATGACAGATCGGCACTGGGCTTTCAACTAAAACACAGACACGCAAAAACTGCGGCATGTGTACGGCTCCTTATCGGTACTGCAGTGTCTGAAGTGCTGGAGCAGCGTTCTGGTGCTCTCCGTCAGAACTGCACCCCTGTCAGATGAGACATATACCACGTGATGACACGTTCGGCTCGTGTTGTGTTCAAGGACCCCGACCTTGGCCAGGAAAAACAGGCACTCGCTTGTTTAATTTTTTTTGCGGTCTAGATTTCTTACATTTTTTTCTTTTTTGCGTGTGTTTATAAATTACCTCGAGGGCCGTACCAAATTGTCTCGCGGGCCGTATACGGCCCGGAGGCCGGAGGTTCCCCACCCCTGTTATACATCAACATAAGTATTGCCATGTGATAAAAGCATGTGACAGAAGTGATGGTAATGTAGATGGAAACTAGGTGATGGAAATTAGTTTACAAGGAAGACAGATGCGAAGAGATGGGTTTTGAGTTTGCTTTTAAAGGAGTCAACAGAAACAGCTTTGCGTCCTTTAAGACGATTCCAAAGGAGAGGTGCTCGAAATGAAAAGGCTCTGACACCTACGGATCATTTGTGAATTCTGGGGATGGAAAGGAGACATTAGGAGGCAGTATGTGATCGTGGGAGCCTGGTAGATATTTGCGGGGTAATTAATGATGATAGATATGGAAGTGCTAGTTCATGTAAGATTTTAAAGGTTAATAGTAAAATCTTGAAGTCTGATCTTGTTTGTTCCCCGTGTAAAGCGGCCTTGGGTCCCTTGAAAGGCGCTATACAAATGTAATCTATTATTATTATTCTTCTTCTGACCTGGTCTGCAGAGCTCCCCGTGCTGCTCCTTCTCCCCGGCGTAGACCTCCATGCACCAGGCGTGGAAGGCGAAGGAGAAGAGTTCCTCCAGGCGAGGGGGGGGGGCGCACCACCACGTTCAGACGCTTCAGCCACTCCTGACACTGCTCAATGGTGGAGAACTGACACCTGTGGGGGGGGGGGGGGGAGGTCAGCGCAAACGTTAGAACGAACTCATGCTTCAAATATTTGAGAAGGCACAAGGATACGAGAAACTTCAATGCGAATATTATATTTTAAGAGATTTTTTAAAAATGTTTTTATAATTATTTGTATTATATTACTGTGTACCTATTATATTAATTTATTCATATTTTGCTTTTTTTTAAAATTGTTTTTCACCATTGCTCACTTTTCACTTAATAAATAATATTTTACGGCATGTTTTTTGTCTTTGGGGGCAAAGGTCAGAGCACACATTACACCTTAGTAACGCTTAAAATATTTGAGAAGGCACGAGGCAACGAGATCGAGACCAGGAATTATAATTTTAGAGATTTTCTTTTATGATTTTTTTTGTGTACTTTTTATATTTATTTATTAATACATGTGTTATTGTTTTTCACCATTGCTCATTCCTCATGTAAAATAACACTTTTCAATTTCTAAATAATATTTTACGGCATGTTTTTTTGTCTTTTAAGCGTCTTTTGTAAACGATGGATAAAATTAACCAAAGATTAAACGTAAAAAAAAAATAGGAGAACAATCTGAGAAATGATTTAATCGCCGAATCGTCATAATACCGTAGTAGTTTATTTCCTCCATTTAGATAATAAAAAAACACAAATTCTCAACATAATCTACTTTGTAATTTGTCAGGGTGTTAAAATGATCCAGTTCGCACAAAAGCTGAAAATCTGCAGTGTCATGTTCCTCCAACAGGTCAACAATAACACATGTAACCCTTATGGCGCATTTCCACTGCAGCGGGTAGCCCCGTTTAAGCGTTTAAGTTTTTGGTGGCCTTTCCATATACATAGCACTGGCTAGCGGGTACTTTTTCCCTCTTTTCCGGCCCCATAAAATCGTGGTTCTATCAGGCCAGGGCTGAACTAGTGACGTCAACACTCTCGACTGCTAATTGGTCAGAGAGAATCGTCACAAGATCGCGCACGAGATCATCCCTAGCGTTGCATATATCTAGAAGCAAGCTTGCAGCATTTTTATACACAGCATTTTTGTAAACGGAGGAGCTACAAAAATGAAGATGAAGATGATGCCACTGCAGTTTTACCCAGCGTCGCTCCGCCCAAAAAGCCCGCCAAAAAGCCGATCGCCCCGCCTACACTGCGTTGCTACCCCAGGTCCTAAACTGTAATGGAAATGCGCCACGGCCTCGGACGGGACGCTTAAACGGGGCTACTCTGTAGTTTATTTGATATACATTGTACTGTGTTTATATCCTGTTTCAGATATCTCCTGGGTTTTAAAGCAGTCCGTCGTGTCAAACAGGGAGAGACGGCTCTCATCTGAGATGCACCTGTATTTATGATTGACAGTAATTGGACGGCTGCACCTAGTGTTGACAGACAATGAAGTGTTTGAAGAGTGAAGCACTTTAAGGATAAACCTGAAATCACAATGAAAGCGAATGTCTACCAGACGATAGAGAAGAAGTATTTGTGTTTACAGCAAGACTCAGATGTGATCGTGAATACCAGACATTTTTACAGCTACAGTTTAAAGAGTTCTTCACATGTAGTGATTTACTTGGAGAGGAATGAATGCATAACAGATTTGAATTGTATGCAGCTGAACCGGCATTTGTCATTTAAACGCATTCTGTCTGTTGGTGCAACTCACCTGCACCATGAAGTCTTTTGCACGGTTAACTATTGTGTTTCTAACCCTTAGACGCATAAGTGGGTCTTTTTGACCCGGTGAGGTGGTTTTCTTAGAGTATCTTTGCAATTACATTTTTGTATCATTTCATATTCCAGCCATTCCTCAAAAAACATGTTTTGGATATCAGGCCATTCACATTTTATACATTTTAAGAAATTGTAGTTTTTGTATTTCTACCCCAAGCTTCCATAAGTGGGTCAAAAATGACCCTGCATGCATTTCCTATGGGATTTCGTTTTTCTTTCAAAATCTAAAAGAAATGTCTAAAATTATAAATAGTGAAAAATTAAATATAAAATATTTCTAGTGTGAACCAAAATATAATACTAAATATTATTCAAGTAATTTGTCAGCAGTAAACAAAACAAAAGTGGCTCGTAGATGCAGAGGTAGAGGTTTTTCGTATGAATTGTGAAGTAACAGATATTATCTCTTTGCAGTGAAGCTTTTCCCTTTAACGCTCGGCTGCAAATACAATATGAAGTTGTTGGTTATTTGGGTTGTTGAATCGATCGACACCTCTGAAGTCTGGAAACACTTTGGTGTTTCCTTTTAACTTGAAATGCTTTGCACATTACTTCACATGCTTGCTTTACATGAAGGTGACTCTAAATCAAGTGTCCTACACCTGTGACGAAGAGGAAGTGAAAGCAGGAATGCCTTTATGCTGCAGGAGAGTATCAGCGATCATACCTGACGACTTTACAGTCCTTACAGGTGACGTGAAGCTGGAACATATCCCGACACTCCACATGCTCGATGAGCTGAAGAGGGACCTGTGGAGAGAGAGAGAGGAGACTCAGACAGATGTTTTATATCTAATATATTGGAAATGTACCACACACACACATGCAGTCAGTAAAAGTAGTGCGTGACTGCAAATCCTTGGAGCAAATTAGTGATGCCTTCATGCTAAAAAACATTTGATTTCAGCCGCGTTGTGCAAACAGTCCCACAGACGACTTGTCTAGGTGTCTTTCCATTAATTCTTCACATCCCATCTCCCTGAACTCTGTTAGTACACATCATCTTCTTTACTTTCAAGGCGTTATTGTCATTAGCACAGTAGCTACAGTGTAGATCACAGGCTCCTCCAACAGAGCAACATATATATCGGACATAGAACAAATAAAATAGATTAAATAGTGCAAGAGAATGTCTTGAGTGTGAGACTGTATCTGTGCTGCATTTCCCTTCTGGCTCAGAACAGTCTCATAATACACACATGCACACAGAAGGATCCACACTTGTCTTTTTAAATGCTCACACAAATGTATTCCGTTTCATACACATGTAAATAAAATCCAATTACAGAAAAAAGTTTTACATATGTATTTTTGATCCTCACATATTTGTTTTCCGTGTAAAACCTCTGCACCTGAAACACAACCGCTCTCTGTGCACGGATCGCTGTGCATTCGTGTGTGGGGTTTTTGAGACTCCCCTGACGCTCAGCCGATTCGTACTTGTAATTTTTTCTATCTATAGCCAATCAGATGTCTCCTTCATTCTAAGCCAATCACATGAGCGCGCCCCCACGAGGGTAGATTTTTTGCGTTCATGACACTTCATATATACGCATTTTGCGCTGTCCGGTCAGCTCGCTAAACAGAGGGCGGAGCTTCAGGTGATCATGCAGAGCTGCGTGTCTCCATCAGACTCAGCAGCTGATCTGATCTCTCTCTCTTGTCCGGTTATACTTCACTCGCGTTTATGTCCATATCGATCAGATCCAGCTCTCCTGATCGGCCTTTATAGAGAGCACCGATCAAACTATTAAGAGTGAATATCGGCCGATAATGACCGGCGGGGCTCCTTCTGTGTGCATGTGTGTATTATGAGACTGTTCTGAGCCCAAAGAGCTGCAGTGTTATCTGTTCAAAGGCAAATAGCGTCCCTACACAGAGAGGTGCTATCTGCTTAAGAGCATACTTTGAATACTGCAGGAAGAGAGCTGCTTGTGACTGAGCTCTGTTAATGAGCAGCGTTCAGAGAGGCTACAGCAGCAGCAAACACCGGGCAAACAATGACAGGGTCGCTGCCTGATGGGAGCTTTTGTAAAGATGATTGGCAGCTTTATTATTAGGGCTGCACAATATATTGTTTGTTTAACAGCAAGTTGCATAATATAAACACTTCGGGAAAAAACTGCTTTATTGCACCCAGAGATTCTTTAAGTCACTTTATTGGTCAAAAACATTTTAAAATGCAACTTTATAATGTTAGATGCCTTTATATGGCCTATGGATTGGTTCAGGAATGAGTCCTAAAACACAACTAGTCAGCATTTTAGCACTTCCCATCCCCTGGTCTGGAGGTCAATGGTTTTCTGAATGTGTTTTTGGTTGTTAGCCTGTCTGTGGTTAACACAAGCTGAAGAGATTTTAACGTTCTGTTCTACGACATAAAATAAGTCAGTAAATACCCCACTGGTGGATTTAAAAACGGCATTTGATAACAAGTGTCTAAATGAGACGACTAAACGCCATCACGCCCAACATTAGCCTCCTTTAGCTTAGCGGTGGTGACGTGAAGTCATGTGACCGTGCTGTAGTTCCTTTATAGCCCAACGTTAGCCACCTTTAGCTTAGCGGTGGTGACGTGAAGTCATGTGACCGTGCTGTAGTTCCTTTATAGCCCAACATTAGCCGCCTTTAGCTTAGCGGTGGTGACGTGAAGTCATGTGACCGTGCTGTAGTTCCTTTATAGCCCAACATTAGCCACCTTTAGCTTAGCGGTGGTGACGTGAAGTCAAGTGACCGTGCTGTAGTTCCTTTATAGCCCAACATTAGCCGCCTTTAGCTTAGCAGTGGTGACGTGAAGTCATGTGACCGTGCTGTAGTTCCTTTATAGCCCAACATTAGCCGCCTTTAGCTTAGCGGTGGTGAAGTGAAGTCATGTGACCGTGCAGTTGTTCCTTTATAGCCCAACATTAGCCACCTTTAGCTTAGCGGTGGTGACGTGAAGTCATGTGACCGTGCTGTAGTTCCTTTATAGCCCAACATTAGCCGCCTTTAGCTTAGCGGTGGTGACGTGAAGTCATGTGACCGTGCTGTAGTTCCTTTATAGCCCAACATTAGCCACCTTTAGCTTAGCGGTGGTGACGTGAAGTCATGTGACCGTGCTGTAGTTCCTTTATAGCCCAACATTAGCCGCCTTTAGCTTAGCGGTGGTGAAGTGAAGTCATGTGACCGTGCTGTAGTTCGTTTATAGCTCAACAATAGCTCAGCATCCTTGTTTATTTCCTGCAATAAGCAAAAAGTCCAATGGAAACAGTTTAGTCTTTTTGCTGAGGGAGCCTTTGCGTGGCTAACTTCAGCGTTAGTCTTCACACATCATCACGGCACCTCTCTATCGAATGATTTTAGTGGATATTTCTTCACACTCACTTCTGTGCAACATACTGTAATCAGCAGCTGGTGTTAAACAGGCTGAACGAGCAACTCCTCCAGACACACACACATTACACACTGAAGACACACACTCCACTCCGTGCAGCTCTGCGGGGTTACTTACTGAGACCTCACAACAACAACTCTATTCAAAACAAAACACAGAGAACAATAATGAAAGTGATGCTGGCCTGTACGTAACTATTCTCAGTGTGTGTGTGTGTGTGTGTGTGTGTGTGTGTGTGTGTGTGTGTGTGTGTGTGTGTGTGTGTGTGTGTGTGTGTGTGTGTAAGTCATTGCAGCACAGCCGGATGTTTGAGCATCATGCAGCCACAATTTAATCTACATCCCTAATCTGGCCACTGTCAAAATTCCTGACAGTTAACGAACTCGCTTTCTGCATCACCACCCACCCAACCCCCATCTGTGAACTCTGACAACTCCTTTATAAACCCGTCCAAATATGTGTGAGGAGAACGATGGCTGTGTGATGTGAGCCAAAAGCCAGAGGCTCGTTAAAGTCCAATTAATTTCAGCAGGAAGAAACAGGAAGCAAACTAAGGGATGCACCCATCAGGACCGCTTAATATGTCCTATATGTGAGGGTTTGTGAACCAAACAATGACATGTGATTATACAGAAGGCATGTTTTGAGCCAATACCATCATGTTGGATCTGGTACCTGTTCCAGTTTTCCAAATATACAAAGTAACTGAAATAGTATAACCCCAAAATTGAGATTGACGTAAAAATGAAGGGCTCTCTGATATTATACGTAGGTTTTGATACCAATACAGAAACAAAAATCGTTTTGACACCTCAACTGAAACAGAAGACTCACAACTGTACATTTGCTTGAATTAGATATTCTAAAAATGTTCAAATTCTAATTTAAATCAGGATGTAATCAGAAAAAAAGGTATTTATCTTGTGCTCAGAGCTCTGTACTCAGGAATGAGTCCTTAAACCTGTTACATACGTTTATTTTCATTATAAAATATTATTTCAAGATGCCTAAAATAAGGAGTGTCGTTAACACAAGCTTCACAGATTTTTTTGTAAGTACCCATTTTCCAAAACAGGACGAAATCTGATGCATTTCTGTGAATATTTTGCACAGTATATGTATCTGAGTATTTACAGCTGCAGTTAGGGTTGCTCAATTAATCGTATTTTAATCGCGATTATGATTATGGCTTGCAACGATTACGAAAATCATAGTATTTAATTATATTTAAAGTTCAGGGTATATACCGTTAAACACATACTGTTCAAATGTTTTTTCTCCAATAAATTGATGTTTTCAAAGTAAATCGTTTTTAATAATCGTGATATCAATTATTGACCCAGTGGAATATGTTGAATATGTTTTACCAAAATGTTGGCTATATGTTAAGGAGTTTTCAGGTTGTGACACTGCACATGATTATTTTTGATATTATTTATTTAAATGTAGACATGAATGTATTATTTATTTTATTTTGTTTAGGTTTTTCAGTCGATTACCCTGAACGTATAATTCAACAGTTCAAATTATTATTTGTATTTGTTTTAAAGTACAATAAATGGATGTTTTCAAAGTCAATGAATAATCGCATTTAATAATCGCAATTACAATTATAGACCCAAATAATCGAGATTATCATTTTTGCCATAATCGAGCAGCCCTAGCTGCAGTACCGTGTTTAATATCTACTGGTTTTTCCTTGAGATTAATTGAAAATAACAAAATGGAGGATATCACCAGCCTCTGTTGGCATATGAAATAAGTTCCCCAATCTTTAAAAGGGAAGGAAATGAAACAGTCAAAGCTTTTTCTGTTGCGCAAGATTTGTCATTGCACAACTTTCCTGTTTACAGAAGAGACGTTTGGTCGTCTCAACATATCCTATATCAAAAGGTATTTAAACATTTCTTAGTCCAATAGTAGAAACACTTGAGTTAGAGCTGCCTGTAAATAAAGCTTGAGAGAAAGCCGGATACAGGGTTTCTCGATGTCTGTATAAATGTGGCGTGGCACTAGGTTGTAATAAATCATGTGGCCAGTCTGATGTGAGGAGTATAAGAACAGTTTAAAGTAAAAAAAGATAACTCGGAGAACATATTTGAGGTGGCAAACATGGGGATGTTTTTATTATTTGTAGAGAGAGAGAGA
>NW_022991698.1:0-7500 GCF_902827175.1 Gymnodraco acuticeps
GTATTGGTAGTAGAAGTATTGGCAGTAGAAGTATTGGTAGTATTGGCAGTAGAAGTATTGGTAGTAGTAGTATTGGTAGTAGAAGTATTGGTAGTACTGCTGTTACCTGGTTGTCCCAGTTCTCCTGCAGTGACAGCTTCAGGTAGATAAGTCCTCGGGGCTCCAGCCTCACACACAGCTGCTGACTGCGACTCCCTGAAACACACACACACACCTTTAATTAACACACACACACCTTTAATTAACACACACACACCTTTAATCAAACACACACCTTGAATGATCATAATGTTTATGTCTGTGCAGTACAGTAGTGTGGGGGGGGTGGGTTGTAAGTCACCTTTAAAGAGCGGGGGGATGCAGACCCCCCCCAGAGCACAGACCCTGTTCCTTGGGGGGGGGTCTGATTGTCCTCCTGCAGGAGGAGCTAAAACCACAGAAGAAAACTTCAACACCTTTATTAACACTGCAGAAGAACAGGTGGGACAGGTGAGCAGCAGACAGGTGAGCTGCAGACAGGTGAGCTGCAGACAGGTGAGCTGCAGACAGGTGAGCTGCAGACAGGTGAGCTGCAGACAGGTGAGCTGCAGACAGGTGAGCAGCAGACAGGTGAGCAGCAGACAGGTGAGCAGCAGACAGGTGAGCAGCAGACAGGTGAGCAGCAGACAGGTGAGCTGCAGACAGGTGAGCAGCAGACAGGTGAGCAGCAGACAGGTGAGCAGCAGACAGGTGAGCTGCAGACAGGTGAGCAGCAGACAGGTGAGCTGCAGACAGGTGAGCAGCAGACAGGTGAGCAGCAGACAGGTGAGCTGCAGACAGGTGAGCAGCAGACAGGTGAGCAGCAGACAGGTGAGCTGCAGACAGGTGAGCTGCAGACAGGTGAGCTGCAGACAGGTGAGCTGCAGACAGGTGAGCAGCAGACAGGTGAGCAGCAGACAGGTGAGCTGCAGACAGGTGAGCTGCAGACAGGTGAGCTGCAGACAGGTGAGCAGCAGACAGGTGAGCTGCAGACAGGTGAGCTGCAGACAGGAGAGCTGCAGACAGGTGAGCTGCAGACAGGTGAGCAGCAGACAGGTGAGCTGCAGACAGGTGAGCAGCAGACAGGTGAGCATCAGACAGGTGAGCAGCAGACAGGTGAGCTGCAGACAGGTGAGCAGCAGACAGGTGAGCAGCAGACAGGTGAGCAGCAGACAGGTGAGCTGCAGACAGGTGAGCTGCAGACAGGTGAGCAGCAGACAGGTGAGCAACAGACAGGTGAGCAGCAGACAGGTGAGCAGCAGACAGGTGAGCTGCAGACAGGTGAGCTGCAGACAGGTGAGCAGCAGACAGGTGAGCTGCAGACAGGTGAGGAGAGAGGAGCAGAGGAGGACACCCGAGGACAGAGGAGTCGAGGAGGGGAGCCGAGGAGAGAGGAGGGGAACCGAGGAGAGAGGAGTCGACGAAGGGAACCGAGGAGAGAGGAGGGGAACCGAGGAGAGAGGAGTCGAGGAGGGGAAGCAGTCTGATGGACAGATGTGCTCATGACCACTTATATATTTACTTTAATTCATTCACAGTGCGGTGTAATGAGACAATAACAGGCTACAGATGCGGGCGGACAGACACACACACACACACACGCACGCACGCGCATGCACGCACGCGCACACACACGCACGCACGCACACACGCACACACACGCGCACGCACACACGCACGCACGCACGCACGCACACACACACACACACACATATATATATTTATAGAAATATATACAATTTCAGAATCAAACAAGTATGAGAGCACTCTCATAATAACGTAACACTATCAGAGACTGGATATATCCCCCCCCCTCTCTGGTCGCTGAAATGGGGAATTGAAATTACGGGCCAAAAGTTGTATTTACAAAAGCAAGCAGAGAACACCAAACCAACTGAGACCCGTCTGTCCGCCGCATCTACACACTGTACCACACACACACCTACACACTGTACCACACACACACCTACACACTGTACCACACACACACCTACACACTGTACCACACACACACCTACACACTGTACCACACACGCCTACACACTGTACCACACACACACCTACACACTGTCCCACACACACACACCTACACACTGTACCACACACGCCTACACACTGTACCACACACACACCTACACACTGTCCCACACACACACCTACATACTGTACCACACACACCTACACACTGTACCACACACACCTACACACTGTACCACACACACCTACACACTGTACCACACACACCTACACACTGTACCACACACACACCTACACACTGTACCACACACACCTACACACTGTACCCCACACACACACACACACACACACACAGCTCCTAAAGCATCATCAGGCTGCAGCCGTTGTGTATTTTATTTTGTGAAGCACTAAATGCTCTTAGAAACATCTGGACTCTTTGTTTGTAGATATCTACTAAACTAAAGCAAAGAGAGTCGGCCTGTTCTACTGAGTGATATCTATTATACACCAGAGGTGGGACCAAGTCATTGTTTTGCAAGTCCGAGTCAAGTCTCAAGTCAGGATGGGTAAGTTAAAGTCCTAAACTTTGACAAAACGAGTCTTAAACAAGTCATTATGTGCTTTTCACCAAATGTAATGACATCGATCAACAGAATAATACTTAATAATCAAACTGCTCTTTATTAGTCTCATTAATCATTTAATAATCAATTTTCTCTCTGCTGGTAAAGTCACGTGTTTTTCTATTTGAAGAGGGATCAGTGAGGTGAGGCTACCGTGACGCTTTGATTCAGAAGGAGTTTAATGTATAAGATCCCTGATGTTGAGGTAACCAGAATGTTTATTTCCACTGTGTACAACATGTTGTAAGGGACCCACAATCTATCTTTATGCAAGGGATAATGTGCAGCCGAGGCGTCTCTATGGGGAAAAGAACACCTGCATCTAGATCCCTCTGCAGGTACTTTAACTATATTCTGATGCTAATACTTTTCTACTTTTACTTAGGGTTAGGGTTAGGGTTAACTTTTCACTGTAACCGAGTATTCCTACACTCTGGAACTTTACTCAACTACAAGATCTGAACTTCTCCCTCCTCTGACAGTAAATCCTGGTTACCAAAAGAAACCCTGCTCTGAAGGTTATTTTCATTTGACAGATCCTGCACTCAGCTTTGCTTTCTCCAACATCATTGAAAAGCAGCAGATGCTGCTTCTTTTTTCGGTTTTCGCTCATTTCTTGACTTTTTCCGACGCGCTTGCATTTAAATCCGTCTCCCCGTCGCTCTGTGCAGCTGGCCTAAACCACTACACCTGCTGTGCCCCCCACCCTTCTTTCACATAATGGTATGATCCTAGTGTGTCCTCGCATATGATTGGCCGCATGGTGGCCCAGCTAAATAAAGTCCCGCCCCTGCCTGCAAGGATTCTCAGCAAGAGTAAGAGCGGCTGAAGATTCTGCTCTCCTAGCGGCAGCTCGCGATCGGCGTGTTGGAGACCTCTGAATTAAAGTATCAAGTCATCTCAAGTCAGAAGGCTCAAGTCCAAGTCAAGTCCCGAGTCATTGGTGTTCAAGTCCAAGTCGAGTCGCAAGTGTTTTGTGATTTTGTCAAGTCGAGTCTCAAGTCATCAAATTGGTGACTCGAGTCTGACTCGAGTCCAAGTCATGTGACTCGAGTCCACACCTCTGTTATACACACTGCTCTGCTTTCTGCACGGACCTCTCAGCTGTTCTCTCTGGAAACATCGCGACGCGATGAGAGCAGTTACTAAAATAATATCCAGGGGATGCATGCAAATCAAATCAAGTTTTATTTATATAGTACATTTATAAACGATTTTTGGTGGAGCCAAAGTGCTGTACATATAATAAAAATAGCCTACAGTAGAGACACTTTACAGCAAATACAACAGCACAGATTGTTCAAGAGCTGTGATTGGCTGAGATCAGTCCGGCCGTGCGTCACGACTCTTTGAAACATCTCTGTTGACGGAAATGCATCCACGAAGGAGCCATCAGTGTCTCCTCGGTTAGAGCTCCTCCAGAGAGCCTCCTCTCTCCTCTCTCCTCTCTCCTCGGTTAGAGCTCCTCCAGAGAGCCTCCTCTCTCCTCTCTCCTCGGTTAGAGCTCCTCCAGAGAGCCTCCTCTCTCCTCTCTCCTCTCTCCTCTCTCCTCTCTCCTCGGTTAGAGCTCCTCCAGAGAGCCTCCTCGACGCTCGATCCTCGGTCCTCGAAATTCAAATGAGATGTCCTTCAACATGGTGCGCTGAAAACCATGTCAGACCGAGGAGTCGAGGAGTCGAGGAGTCGAGAAGGGGAAATCAGTGGAATGAGAAAAGGCCCTGGAGTCAGCAGCAGACAGGTGAGCAGCAGACAGGTGAGACAGACAGGTGAGACAGACAGGTGCAGTACCTGGAGTCAGCAGCAGGAGGCGCAGCAGCCTGGCTCTCTCCAGCTGCAGGTGGAAGGCGTGGTTCAGAGGGAGGGCGGAGCCTCTGAGGGTCAGCTGGGACGTCCGGGCTCTGGTGACTCCGTCCACCTGGATCGCCAGGAACACCTGCTTACTGCCAGAACACCTGAGAGACAACACCACAGGAACACTGAGAGACAACACCACAGGAACACCTGAGAGACAACACCACAGGAACACTGAGAGACAACACCACAGGAACACTGAGAGACAACACCACAGGAACACTGAGAGACAACACCACAGGAACACTGAGAGACAACACCACAGGAACACTGAGAGACAACACCACAGGAACACCTGAGAGACAACACCACAGGAACACTGAGAGCACATCTTCCGGCGCAAACTGAAAACTCATCTCTTTCGACTCCACTTAGAGCGATAGAACTATTAACGAAGCACTTTTATACTAATAAAGGACTGGCTTATCTAAAGCCAGTTGAGTAGCACTTGAAATGTTTGGCTCTATGAAACCTGATGTACTTATATGATTCTGTTTTCTTCAAGGTTGTGTCTTCCTGGTCGAATTTACTTATTGTAAGTCGCTTTGGATAAAAGCGTCAGCTAAATGTAATGTAATGTAATGTAATGTAATGTAATAAAGACAACACCACAGGAACACCTGAGAGACAACACCACAGGAAAAACCTGAGAGACAACACCACAGGAACACTGAGAGACAACACCACAGGAACACTGAGAGACAACACCACAGGAACACTGAGAGACAACACCACAGGAACACCTGAGAGACAACACCACAGGAACACCTGAGAGACAACACCACAGGAACACAGAGACAACACCACAGGAACACCTGAGAGACAACACCACAGGAACACCTGAGAGACAACACCACAGGAACACTGAGAGACAACACCACAGGAACACTGAGAGACAACACCACAGGAACACCTGAGAGACAACACCACAGGAACACTGAGAGACAACACCACAGGAACACCTGAGAGACAACACCACAGGAACACTGAGAGACAACACCACAGGAACACTGAGAGACAACACCACAGGAACACTGAGAGACAAACACCACCAGGAACACCTGAGAGACAACACCACAGGAACACCTGAGAGACAACACCACAGGAACACCTGAGAGACAACACCACAGGAACACCTGAGAGACAACACCACAGGAACACTGAGAGACAACACCACAGGAACACTGAGAGACAACACCACAGGAAACACTGAGAGACAACACCACAGGAACACTGAGAGACAACACCACAGGAACACCTGAGAGACAACACCACAGGAACACTGAGAGACAACACCACAGGAACACCTGAGAGACAACACCACAGGAACACCTGAGAGACAACACCACAGGAACACTGAGAGACAACACCACAGGAACACTGAGAGACAACACCACAGGAACACTGAGAGACAACACCACAGGAACACCTGAGAGACAACACCACAGGAACACCTGAGAGACAAACACCACAGGAACACCTGAGAGACAACACCACAGGAACACTGAGAGACAACACACAGGAACACCTGAGGAGACAACACCACAGGAACACTGAGAGACAACACCACAGGAACACTGAGAGAGACCGCACAACACCACAGGAACACTGAGAGACAAACACCACAGGAAACTGAGAGACAACACCACAGGAACACTGAGAGACAACACCACAGGAACACCTGAGCAGACAACACCACAGGAACACTCGAGAAGACAACACCACAGGAACACTGAGAGGACAACACCACAGGAACACATGAGAGACAACACACAGGAACACCTGAGAGACAACACCACAGAAAACTGAGAGACAACCCACAGAAACACTGAGAGACAACACCCAGGAACACTGAGAGACAACACCACAGGAACACTGAGAGACAACACCACAGGAACACTGAGAGACAACACCACAGGAACACCTGAGAGACAACACCCACAGGAACACTGAGAGGACCCACACCACAGGAACACCTGAGAGACAACACCACAGGAACACCTGAGAGACAACACCACAGGAACACCTGAGAGACAACACCACAGGAACACTGAGAGACAACACCACAGGAACACCTGAGAGACAACACCACAGGAACACCTGAGAGACAACACCACAGGAACACCTGAGAGACAACACCACAGGAACACCTGAGAGACAACACCACAGGAACACCTGAGAGACAACACCACAGGAACACCTGAGAGACAACACCACAGGAACACCTGAGAGACAACACCACAGGAACACTGAGAGACAACACCACAGGAACACTGAGAGACAACACCACAGGAACACTGAGAGACAACACCACAGGAACACCTGAGAGACCACACCACAGGAACACCTGAGAGACCACACCACAGGAACACCTGAGAGACAACACCACAGGAACACCTGAGAGACAACACCACAGGAACACCTGAGAGACAACACCACAGGAACACCTGAGAGACAACACCACAGGAACACCTGAGAGACAACACCACAGGAACACCTGAGAGACAACACCACAGGAACACCTGAGAGACAACACCACAGGAACACTGAGAGACAACACCACAGGAACACCTGAGAGACAACACCACAGGAACACCTGAGAGACAAAACCACAATCAAGAATACTCTAAATAATACTAAATAATAATAAATATGTGTTTTAATAATAATATATCATATATTTATTAATAATAGTACCCGCTGCTCTTCAGCTCCTCCAGCCCCAGCAGGTGGACAGTCAGTAGGCCTGTGACCCGCTGGCTGTTTCTCGGCGGTTCGATGCCCGAGTACATCTGGAACGAGCTGACGTCACATGTTTCCTGGGGGGAGGCGAGGGGAGGGGCCTGTTGCCGTGGCAGCAGCTCAGGGGAGTCCCCGTCGCTAAGGTAGCCTTAAAGGGAAACACACAGGTTCAGATTCACTAAGGATAGGTCGTTAGCGAGAGCTATGGTAGAAGTCTGTTTGTTGGTTTGTGTTCATCTGGTCGGTCATTTTTACTGTCTTGCTTTTTGTACTAAACGTTGGAACACCG
>NW_022991698.1:12500-30664 GCF_902827175.1 Gymnodraco acuticeps
GGGTGCGCAAATACGATCACATCACCCCCATCCTTAAAAGCACTACACTGGCTCCCCGTGGAACTGAGGATCGAATTCAAGGTCTCCGTCCTCACCCACCAGTGTGTCCATGGAACTGCCCCCCCCCCTACCTCAAGGAACTCCTCACCCCCCTTACCTCCCTGCGGACCACCCGCTCCAGCAAAACCAACCTCCTCAGACCCCCCAGGACTAAGCTCCGTACTATGGGAGACCGGGCCTTCTGCTCGGCTGCCCCCAGTCTGTGGAACGCTCTCCCCGACAGCATGAGAGCACCACAGACCGTGGAGGCTTTTAAAAAAGGCCTCATAACCCATCTGTTCAATAAAGCCTTTCCCTAGACCTTTTATTTATTACCACCCTTTTATTTTATTTGTATTATTGCTTTTTATTAATTCTACCGTGTTGTGTAATGTTTTTATACTGTTCATGCTCACTGCCTGTAGCACTTCGGGATTTGAAGTCAAATATCAATCAATCAATGTTTATTTATATAGCCCAATATCACAAATGTTACATTTGTCTCAGTGGACTTTACAGTTTGTACAAAATATCCTTGTACGATGTGAGGGTCTAAGGACAGAGGGTGCTCTGTCCTTAGACCCTCACATCGTACAAGGAAACACTTCTGAAGAAAACCCACAGTTTAAAGGGAAAAATGGGAGAAACCTCAGGGAGAGCAACAGAGGAGGGATCCCTCTCCCAGGACGGACAGACGTGCAATAGATGCCGTGTGTAAATTGAAAAGATAATACATTTGCAACATAGGTAGTCCAAATGTTTGGAAATGCATGTGTGTATAATAGGAAGATGAATCCACGAGGATATCCATCCAGGACCTATGATCCAGGACCACAGCCACGACTCAAGATCCAGGGCTCGCGATCCAGGACAGAGGAGCGCAGGATCATCCATGACTCCGGATCCAGATCATCCGGATTTGGCGTATACAGACACCAAAAAGAAAGACATTTGGGGAAGCTGGGTTAATCGGAACATGAGAGTACACAGGTATAGACAGAGAGAAGGAAGAAGTAAGATGTCCCCCGACAAACTAAGCCTATATCAGCTAAACTAGGGGCTGAATCTAATCAGCCCTAACTATAAGCTTTATCAAAAAGGAAGGTCTTAAGCGCACTCTTAAAAACGGATAGGGTGTCTGCCGCCCGAACACAAACTGGAAGCTGATTCCACAAATGTGGAGCTTGATAAGAAAAGGCTCTGGCTCCCATTGTACTTTTAGAGACTCTAGGAACAACCAACAACCCTGCATTCTTGGAACGCAATGCCCTAGTAGGACAGTAGGGTATAATGAGTTCTTTAAGGCAAGGCAAGGCAAGTTTATTTATATAGCACTTTTCAACACAAGGCAATTCAAAGTGCTTTACAAAAAATGAAAGAGATTAAGAAAATGGCGGTAAGAGGTAAGGTAAGATGGCGCCTGCCCATTAAGGGCTTTGTAGGCGAGAAATATGAAGTGCTTTATAAATGAAACCCATTATTATTATTCTGAAAATCCAACACACTCACATTATTCAGCTCTTATTCTGAAAATCCAACACACTCACATTAATCAGCTCTTATTCTGAAAATCCAACAAGCTCACATTAATCAGCTCTTATTCTGAAAATCCAACACACTCACATTAATCAACTCTTATTCTGAAAATCCAACACACTCAAATTAAACAGCTCTTATTCTGAAAATCTAACACACTCACATTAATCAGCTCTTATTCTGAAAATCCAACACACTCACATTATTCAGCTCTTATTCTGAAAATCCAACAAGCTCACATTAATCAGCTCTTATTCTGAAAATCCAACACACTCACATTAATCAGCTCTTATTCTGAAAATCCAACACACTCATTAGCCATGAAGGAGATTTCCGAGGATGTAGAGAGGGAGGGAAAAACGTGTGTGTTTGTGTGTGTGTGTGTGTGTGTGTGTGTGTGTGTGTGTGTGTGTGTGTGTGTGTGTGTGTGTGTGTGTGTGTGTGTGTGTGTGTTACATTATCTGTCTTTCTATCAGACTGCTCAGTGTAAACATCCAATCATCTGTCATTAAACAACCACACACACACACACACACACTGACAAAACACACACACACACACTGACATGCACACACACACACTGACACACACACACACACACACACACACTGACACGCACACACACTGACACACTGACACACTGACATGCACGCACACACTCACACACTGACACGCACGCACACGCACACACATACACATATCTGATTACAGGAAGCTGGAGAGTAAACCGTGTTACACAGGACGAGCTGTTAGCCTGTTAGCTTAGCACAGAGCCTGGCTCATCATTACATTGTTATATATTTATTTTAATATTAAAGTATTAACACTTCCTCTCAGCAGTGTGTGTGTGTGTGTGTGTGTGTTAAACGACTTCCTGTCTGTCAGAGAGGTTGAGTGCAGAGCTAAAAATAACTCCTGACACAAAATGTTCCCGAAACCTCTCAACGAGAACCCAGGAGAGCCCGGGAGAACCCAGGAGAGCCCAGGAGAACCCAGGAGGACACAGGAGAGCCCAGGAGAACACATGAGAACCCAGGAGAGCCCAGGAGAACCCAGGAAAACCCAGGAGAACCCAGGAGAACCCAAGAGAACCCAGGAGGACACAGGAGAACCCAGGAGAGCCCAGGAAAACCCAGGAGAGCCCAGGAGAACCCGGGAGAGCCCAGGAGGACCCAGGAGAACCCAGGAGAGCCAAGGATGACCCAGGAGAACCCAGGAGAACACATGAGCACACAGGAGAACCCATGACCACCCAGGAGAACCTGGGAGAGCCCATGAGAGCCCAGGAAAACCCAGGAGAGCCCGGGAGAGCCCAGGAGAACCCAGGAGCACCCAGGAGGACCGATGAGAGCCCAGGAGAACCATTGACTACCCAGGAGAACCCAGGAGAGCCAAGGAGAACCCAAGAGAACCCAGGAGCACCCAGGAGAGCCCAGGAGAACCCAAGAGAACCCAGGAGAGCCCAGGAGAACCCAGGAGAGCCCAGGAGAACCCAGGAGCATCCAGGAGAACCCAGGAGAATCCAGGAGAACTCAGGAGCACCTGGGAGAACTCAGGAGCACCCGAGAGAGCCCGGGAGAGCCCAGGAGAACACAGGAGAACCCAGGAGAGCCCATGAGGTTCTGTGTGAGGAACTGTAGCACAGAGTCCCTGCACAGAGACGACTGTGAAACATGTGTTATGGGATGTTCTGTTCTCACTGTGTTTAATGTTGGTGTGTGTATATGTGTGTGTATGTATGTGTGTGTGTGTGTGTGTGTATATGTGTATGTGTGTGTGTATGTATGTGTGTGTGTCTGTATGTGTGTGTGTGTGTGTCTGTATGTGTATTTGTGTATATGTGTGTGTGTGTGTGTGTGTGTGTGTGTGCATGTGTGTGTGTGTGTGTGATGTGCGGTCAGTGCTAACACACACCATATATACAATATATATATATATATATAATATATACACCGTTTACTCTGTGTTAGCATGTTAGCATGGCTGCAGACTGTCAGTGGCGTTTCTGCAGAGCTCTGTTCATAAAGCAACACTTGTGTACACATAGATGTACATATATACATCTACATGTGTATATGTAATGTAGAACATTAGAGGTCAGTACACAGGACCTACAGACCCTCAGCTGGAGTTCACACAGCAGCAAATATACTCAAACATATATATACATATACATGTGTATACTGTATACAGAGGTGGAGTGTAGTACTCAGTACTGAACTGGAGTACAATGTTCAGGTACTTCAGGTATGTTTAGTTTACTCTCTCTGATACTGAATACTCTCCTGTACAGCATCACATGGATACTGCAGTACTGTTACTGCACAAGAGTACACACTGCAGTATAAGTACTTTAACTAACAGAGTATTAGTACTGTAGTATTAGTACAGTTACTGCAGTACATAATGTATGTAAACATTGGACAGTAGTGAAACAGTGAGTCAGTACTAACATCCATCAGTAACACATATATATAAATATATGTATGTGTATAAGAATGAGAGTCTCACCGCTCAGCTTGTCCCTCCTGTCTCGTCCTCTCAGTCTGGAGAACGTTCTCCTCAACAGAGGCTCTGCCATCACTATTATCCTCCCTCCTCTCACCCCTCCTGTGGGTGAGGGTCTCTGTGGGTGAGGGTCTCTGTGGGAGAGATATCGGGGGAGTCTCAGAGACTCAGAGCTCCATATCTGCTCCTCGGAGCTGCAGGAAATGAATTCCTCACATTCTTTCCCAAACTCCTAAGCTCCTCCCACTCTCCTTCCCCTCTCCTCCCACTCTCCTCCCTCTCTACTTCCTCAGCAGGGAGAGAGGAGGCTCATGGGAAATGTAGTCCTGATGCTTCAGAGACTGAATGTTCTCACACACAGAAACAAAGAGGAGAGCTGTGTCTCCCTCTGCTGGAGACTATGAACATCTCACCCTGCTGCTAATGTACAGAGTCCCTGAAGGCAGCATTCCCCTGGTTCTGTTGGTCCCTGAAGGCAGCATCTCTCTGGTTCTGCTGGTCCCTGAAGAAAACATCTCCCTGGTTCTGCTGGTCCCTAAAGGCAGCATCTCCCTGGTTATGTTGGTCCCTGAAGGCAGCATCTCCCTGGTTCTGCTGGTCCCTGAAGGCAGCATTCCCCTGGTTCTGTTGGTCCCTGAAGGCAGCATCTCCCTGGTTCTGCTAGTCCCTGAAGAAAGCATCTCCCTGGTTCTGCTAGTCCCTAAAGGCAGCATCTCCCTGGTTCTGCTGGTCCCTGAAGGCAGCATCTCCCTGGTTCTGCTGGTCTCTGAAGGCAGCATCTCCCTGGTTCTGCTGGTCCCTGAAGGCAGCATCTCCCTGGTTCTGCTGGTCCCTGAAGGCAGCATTCCCCTTGTTCTACTGGTCCCTGAAGAAAGCATCTCCCTGGTTCTGCTAGTCCCTAAAGGCAGCATCTCCCTGGTTATGTTGGTCCCTGAAGGCAGCATCTCCCTGGTTCTGCTGGTCTCTGAAGGCAGCATCTCCCTGGTTCTGCTGGTCCCTGAAGGCAGCATCTACATGGTTCTGCTGGTCCCTGAAGGCAGCATCTCTCTGGTTATGTTGGTCCCTGAAGGCAGCATCTCCCTGGTTCTGCTGGTCACTGAAGGCAGCATCTCTCTGGTCTCTGTGCTATGATGTGTTCTAAAGCCAGACTGAAAATCTTCAAATAAATCATTGATTTTTAAGTAATCACACAACTGTTTTGCGACCGCTTTCTCAAGAATTTTTGAGAGGAACGGAAGATTAGAAATAGGTCTATAATTGGCTAAAACCTCTGGATCGAGGTTGTGCTTTTTAAGAAGCGGTTTTATCACAGCTACTTTGAATGATTGTGGAACATAGCCTGATAATAAAGACATATTCATAATATTTAATAAAGAAGTGCTAATTAATGGAAAAACTTCCTTCAAAAGCTTAGTTGGAATTGGGTCTAACATACACGTTGATGGTTTAGAAGAGAGAATCATTGAATTTAATTGTTCAAGGTTTATGGCTGAAAAGCATTCTAGTTTACTATCTAGTGTAATATTATAACTTACGTTTCCGGGAGCTGTTGATAACACTATACTGGTCAAAGGCAAGAGGTCATTAATTTTGTTTCTAAGAGTAACAATTTTATCGTTAAAAAAGCACATAAAATCATTGCTACTGAGTGCTATGGGAATACAAGGCTCAATGGAGCTGTGGCTCTCTGTCAGCCTGGCTACAGTGCTGAAAAGAAATGTTGCATTATTCTTATTCTCATCTATTAATGAAGAGTAGTAGGCTGCTCTCGCTTTACACATTGTTCCGAAGCGCGCCACCCACGGGCCGATGAAGGCATGGGCGACGTCCGAAACTGTCGGGGCGAGATGGGGTCCAGAAGCGCGCCACCCACGGGCCGATGAAGGCATGGGGGACGTCTGAAGCCGCCGTCAAGGTGGTGAAAAGGCGAGAGGGTCCACACGAGGCCGACCAGACATGGTCGAACCTCCTCTCAGGCACCAGAAAAAGCTCAAAAAGGGTCGTACTGTCCACGGATGAATGTCGATAGCCGTTAGCAGCTAGCCGTTAGCTGTTGCCGTTAGCCGCTAGCTGGCAGCCATCGGTAGCTGCTAGCCGTGGTTAGCTGCTAGTTGTCGTTAGCTAGCGCAGCCTGGACGTGCAGTTGCACGTCCCGAAGAAACAGCCCCATGTGGAAGGAATCGGGTTCATCCATACCTAGCAGGTCGTGTATCGTCTCCTTGTAGTCGAAAGGCTTGCTGTCTTCCAGTGCCGAGACGATGTGGGAATGGCGAGCGACGTCCACAGCCATTCCGTGGGGGGCGCACCGAGCCTCAGTCCGCGTGCGGGTGGCAGCCACGGACGTTCCCAAAAATCCCCGGCATTTCGAGAAAAAAAACTGAGTTTTTTTTACCGTGTTCGGGTCCGTCCCAGAAACTTCACGAGACGTTGTCAGGGTCACCAATGTAGTGCCGAGAGATAGGGAGTCGGAGGCGGTGCAATGAAGGTGCAAAGTTGTCTTTATTCAAGAGCTGCAAAGGACATGTCGTCGGGTCGCAGCCCGGGACGACAAGAGAAAGAGAAAAGCATGAGGACACAGTATATACCCCGGAGGTACCGTAGGCATTAGTGTCCGTGCAGAACAATACCCCCAGCCTGTAGTTCCTAGATTTAATTATGTGTCAGTGCGTTAATGAGTGATCACTACAAGCCTCTGAATTAGCAACGCGAAAAATGCTAAGAGATTACTGCACAGAAACTCACTCATAAAACCTTATTATTTATCTTTTCTGCACATCCAACACATCGATTCGCATCGTGAGATGACACAGAATCGTTTGGTACATACATTATCACTCCATGATTAGAACCCGCGACTTTATAAACAAAGACAGTAGGTGTGTAACGGTATCCGTATTCGTCCCGTACCGTCACGGTTCGGACATCACGGTTCGGCACATGCAGTCACACGGCGAATACGCCTTTTTTTACGAGTGGGAAAAAAGTCTGTCACTCAGGGCAGTATTACACTATATATAATACAGGGGGCGGTATTGGGCCTAAAAGCCAGCCGCCCGTAAATGACAAATGAAGAACAAGAACAAAACAGAAGAAGAAAAGTTAGTAGCTATGGCGAGTTCACACAACACACAGGAGCTAGAAGACCCACCTGCTTCTTTTAAATCAGCTGTGGGAACATTTCGGGTTCCCTGTGGACTACAACAATGATGGGGTGCGAGTTGTGGATCGGACGAGGACGGTGTGTCGGCGTTGTTCGACAGCGGTGCGGTATGCTAATGGTAACACGTCAAACATGCTCAATCACATCCGAGTCAGTCTCAGTCCCAGCGAGAGGGTTTTCTCGACGGCAGGTGACATAGTTACCGCCAACAGATCTGCCCTCACTGCTGACAACATAGACAAACTCATCTTTTTGAAGACAAACTTGAAAATAGAGTAAAGCTTGAGTACCTTTATTTAGGCATAATGGCCTCACACACACACTCACAAGTTAATTGCACATGTTAGACATTGCTCCTAAAAGGTACAGATTTTATGTTGTTTTATATTTATCATTGTATTTATTTTATATGTTGACATCAGGAGATGTTATACAGTTCTGTATTGCCTTTTATTGATTGTGATTGAAACACTTTCTTATTATTTATTTTAATATTTTCAAGACATTCTTTTTAGTTGTACAGCTTATTTAACCTTTTAGTTTGACATCAGCCATTATAGATAATATGGCCATCTGAGTGTGTGTGGTACTGTTTGTGGTTTGTTTTTAACTGTGTAATACAGTTAATGATTCCAAATGTTAGAGTTCCTTAGTTTCATACCAAAACTTGCACTACTGTTAAAAATAAATAACAGCAACAAAATTATGCATTTGGGACTTTTTTTTGCTTTTCCTTGTTGTACCGAACCGTGACCCCCAAACCGAGGTATGAACCGAACCGTGACTTCTGTGAACCGTTACACCCCTAAAAGACACACATCAAAACATATAGTGCTAGGTAGCTAAAAACGCTAACATGGCTCACCTGTGTTGTAGTCTGGTCAAAAGTGGTCTTCAATGGCATTCAAACGATAAAAACGCTGCTGAAGTTAATCCATAGGTTAATCCAATGTGTCTGTGTCCCCTCGAAATGATTTCTGATAATCCATAAGCAATAAACCTGCTTTTCCGTTTGCAGATGTCAGAGCGAGAGATAGGTTCACTCTGATGCAAACCTGCATCCACAAAGCCCCCACCTTTTTGTGTTAACGTTGGTGTCTATGTGAAAACTCCCCTTCGATTCAATTGGCTCTAACGGTCCGAAAGAGATATCAATCATCAAAATCGACCAATGGGTTCCAGAGAAACGGTAAAACCCCCATTTCCACCCAAATCACCTCAGAGGTGGAGTTTTTTCTAAACCTCCCTAAAAAGGTCAAATATCACTTGTTTTGCATCAATATTGATACAGGGTACTTATTATATGTTGGAATTTGGATTCCTAAAGCTTTTAGTCTACCTTACCATCATCCAAGGTACATTTTCACTATAAGTAAAAAATTGTTTTTGGACGGACACTATAATTTACAGTTTTTTTACCATGTTCAATCTGAATTTTCTTTAAAATAAAAAACATCTATATTGATTCTGACTTTTCTACATCCAACTCACAGGTTTATCATTGCTTTGAGAACAAAGATTATTAATTTAACCCTTTTAGAAGATATGGTCATTTGTTCTGGGAATGTCATTTTCGAGCCTGAGACCTGAAAAACAGGCTTGGAGTCCAACAGGTTTAGTACCACATAGTTTAGCAAATAAAGTGATCGATCTCCCAGCTAGCGCTGTCTGCGTAGTATTTTTGTAACGTAACGTCCCAAACAGCGACCGTCTGTTAAACGCTATCGATTCAAACGGCAGTGTGTTATTAATATTTTGTTTCAAGCTCTCGTCCTTATTAAAAACAAAACCAGTCGAAGGGGAAATTCTCCCAGGGGAAGCTGATCCACCTTCAGGTGCTGGGACAGCTCGGTCTCTCTGCAGTGGTGTGAGCCGCGGTCTGTGTGAACGCCGCTCCGCAGTTTAATGCAGGGCCGTAGCTGCGTTTTTAAACAGTTTAGCCCTGAGCCTGTTTTTCAGGTCTCAGGCTCGAAAATGACATTCGCAGAACAAATGACAGTATCTTCCCTTCTAAAAGAGTTACATTAATAATCTGTTTTCTCAAAGTAATGATAAACCTGTGAGTTGGATGTAGAAAAGTCAGAATCAATATAGATGTTTTTTATTTTAAAGAAAATTCAGATTGAACATAGTAAAAAACTATAAATTATAGTGTCCGTCCAAACATTATTTTTTACTTATAGTGAAAACTAACCTTGGATGATGGTAATGTAGACGAAAAGCTTTAGGAATCCAAAGTACAACATATAATAAGTACCCTGTATCAAGATTGATGCAAAACAAGTGACATTTGACCTTTTTAGAGAGATTTAGCAAAACAAACTCCACCTCTGAGGTGATTTGGGTGGAAATGGGGGTTTTACCGTTTCTCTGGAACCCATTGGTCGATTTTTGTGATTGACATCTCTTTCTGACCGTTAGAGCCAATAGAATCGAAGGGGAATCTCCCCACTCACACACATGGTAAAACAAAAAAGGCGGGGGCTTCGCGGAAATAGTTTTGCACCAGAGTGAAGCTGTCTCTAGCTCTGACATCTGCATACGGAAAAGCAGGTTTATTGCTCATGGATTATCAGAAATCATTCAAAGGGACACAGACACATTGGATTAACCTATGGATTAACTTCAGCAGCGTTTTAATGCCATTGAAGACCACTTTTGACCAGACTACAACACAGGTGAGCCATGTTAGCGTTTTTAGCTACCTAGCGCCATATGTTTTGATGTCTGTTCTTGTTATTATCTCCGAGAGTTCGTATCATTGAGTGATAATGAGGGTATCCCTCGATTCTGTGTCACCTCACAATGTGAAACGACGGGTTGGATGTGCAGCAAAGATAAATAATAAGGTTTTGTGAGTGAATTTCGGTGCAGTCATTTATTAGCATTTTTCGCTCGTTGCTAATTCAGAGGCTCAGCGTTAGCAATGTTTTGTTTTTTAAAAATAAATTAAAATGATCAGTTGGATGAGTTTCTTCCCGTTACATGGATATAAAACATTCATAGTTTATTAAATGAACATGCCCTCAGACACTGTTTCATGCAAGATGTTGTAGGAGGGCCCCGGTACCAGGGTCACTCGGGCTTAACAGGTTAACGGGCCTAAGATGATATTTAAAATGATTCACTTTTAATTAATGAACTGCTTGTTTCGTTGCTTGAGAAGCTTGTGGACATAGTGTAGGTTTGTTTCTACAAGTACAGTTTTAGGGACACAAAAGTTAGGGGGGCAGCTGGGGGGGCAAGACTCTACAGTGGGGGGGCAGCTGCCCCCCCCTGTAGATCCGCCCCTGGGGACACCACATTCTATGTTCATACACTCCGATGTACTACCAGCAAATTGTACATATTGTTATGTAAATAACTTTTTAACCAATCTAGAACTACTCCTCTCACACCGTATCTATGTAATTAATAGGTAATGGTCTATGGTGTCAAATGCCCTTTTTAAGTCAATAAATACACCTATTGTGCATTTCTTTCTTTCTATAGCTGCTGTAATTTCTTCTGTTATTTTCATTAAAGCTAAAGCTGTAGATCGATTTTTCCTAAATCCATACTGACTCACTCAATAACTCGTGTTTTTCAATACAATTATCACATTTTTGGACAAACAATTTCTCAAGGACCTTTGAAAATTGTGAAAGCAATATATGAGAATTGATATGGCTGGGTGGAGTGGCCTCATTTATGCTGACATATTCTTCATGTCTCAACCCAATTTCAGTGAGACAGCCTATATCAATATTATAATCTGATATTAAATCATTTACCAATATTGCTTTAGATGCTAGAGATCTTATGTTTAAGAGACCACATTTAATCTTCCTGTTTTGTTGCACTGTAGTAGTTGTTACATTTACTTTTATTAGGTTATTATGTAAGACACCTCTATTAGGTTTTACCTTAACTTGTCCTTGGGCAGACACACACCGTTAATATTGGGTATTTTATTGGGTTCGGGATTCCTATGGATGACTGCCTAGGAGAGAGCGCAGAGAAGCGTGTAAGACTGCGACTCCGCCTCCTGGTCTCAACTCCAGTTTGTCATGGATTAAGTCCACAAAGCCCTGAAATGTTTGCCGAAATGAGATTTGCACCTTCCAAAGTAGGATGAATGCCGTCTCTCTTAATCAGACCAGGTTTTCCCCAGAAGGCTGTCCAATTATTTACGAAGCCCACATTGTTTGCTGGGCACCACCGAGACAACCAGCGCTGAAATGATGACATGCAGTGTTTTCTTAAAACCCAGAGACTAGGATAAACTGAAAAGAGTACAAGGAAGCTTATGTATGAAAGTTAACAGCATTTAATTAAATAAAGGATGCGATGACATAAAATGAAATGTGCGAGTTGGTGGCTCCCCTCCTCCCAGCTGTTGGTCCCGTGCGCATTGGGGCAGCGGAGGGTGAAGAAGAGATAGATTATTCCTGTCCATCACGAGTTATCAACTGTAGTCTTCTATTGGCTGGCGTCAACGGGGGCGTGTCCAACGCAAATCCTGCCATTTTCTGTTGTTAAATTACAGCGTTCTAATGTCTGAGGTTATTTAAACATTCCCTAAACGTTTTGCCGCTTCAATAAGTGAGAGTTAAAGACAGTGTGTTTAGTGTACAACACCACATGTCATTTCACCTTGAATTCACGGTTTGAAAACGTTAGCCACATGCTAATGCTAACCGGAAATGAATAATTTTCAGAATAAAAGTTAAAAGTTAGTGTGAACTTCCGTTTTTTCAGAATAAAACCGCATTAAATTAAATCCCTGTATTTAATTTAAATTACTCCATATCAATATTGATTTTAATGTATTACAGCGGCTATACATGTCGTCAATGATCAGATTGGGGAGGGGACCAGAGAAGTTTTAGCATATCTACACATCGACGCTCAACTTTGGTGCATTCTGATTGGTGTAAACGAACATCATAACAATCCTTCTGTATTTACGTTTATTCTTAGCCAGCAGTTTTTTTATTTTGATTTTGATATACTTTATTAATCCCCATGGGGAAATTGTTTCTCTGCATTTGACCCATCCTAGTGTTAGGAGCAGTGGGCTGCCATGTTGAACGGCGCCCGGGGAGCAGTGTAGGGAATGGTGCCTTGCTCAGGGACACCTCGGTAGCACTTGGTCTTGCCGGGACTTGAACTGGTGACCTTCCAGTTGCCAAGCCAAGTCCCTATCGACCTCGACACCACCCCCCTTTAGTTTAAGATGCGCCTCATCGTCAATTTGACTGAGATGAATAAAAATAGTCCTCTGCAGTAACACATTTTATTAAACATAAGATCCAAAACGCGCGCGCGTCCGGTCCTCCATCTGAGGAAACACAGGAGTTACTGCAGTACTCATATTTAAATATACAGATAGAGTAATAATACGTACAGTGTGTACTCCACAGAGTATTAGTACGTACAGTGTGTACTTCAGCGAGGGTTAGAAGGCTGAAGGCGAGTCGAAGAACTTCCTGCCCAGGTTGGTTCTCCCTCTGCAGAAAGGGATTTAGAGTGAGTGTTCCTCATACTGAACTCTATATGACTGCCATGATCCTTCCCCACCTAACATACTGTATGAGCAGCTGGACCCAGGCGAACCAGCTGGACCCAGGCGAACCAGCTGGACCCAGGCGAACCAGCTGGACCCAGGCGAACCAGCTGGACCCAGGCGAACCAGCTGGACCCAGGTGAACCAGCTGGACCCAGGCGAACCAGCTGGACCCAGGCGAACCAGCTGGACCCAGACGAACCAGCTGGACCCAGACGAACCAGCTGGACCCAGGTGAACCAGCTGGACCCAGGTGAATAGCACCACATTAAGGCCTATCCTATCACTTCACAAACAAGCTCTCAAAGTTTTGGACAGAAAACCTAAGCTATACCACCATTGCAAAATCCTGGACAAACATAACCTGCTCAGCTGGAACATATTTTAAAAAACACACTGATGCATGTCTCATTTTTAAATTCTAAACGGCAAGGCACCCCCACCACTCTGCACTTTTATACAGCAGAACCATTCAAACAGCAGAACCACAAGGTCTGCCCTAAGGGGGGACTGTGCAGTCCCTCTTAGGTCCAGCTCCTTTGGTAAACACTGTTTCTCTGTGAGGGCACCAACACTCTGGAACACAACACCAATACAGATCAGGAATAACACCTCCTATCATACATTTAACCACTATCATAAGAACTGGCTTTTAAACAAATGTGAACACTTTTAACTGTTTCAAGGTATGATGATATTTCATCTGTTTGCATGTTTGTTTGTTTGTTCCTCTCTATTGTTGTGCTGCTGTTTGTTTATTGTTGTACTGCTGTACTGCAGGTATTAGAGAGACAGGTATTAGAGAGACAGGTAGAGACAGGTATTAGAGAGACAGCTAGAGACAGGTATTAGAGAGACAGCTAGAGACAGGTATTAGAGAGACAGGTAGAGACAGGTATTAGAGAGACAGGTATTAGAGAGACAGGTAGAGACAGGTATTAGAGAGACAGGGTAGAGACAGGTATTAGAGAGACCGGTAGAGACAGGTATTAGAGAGACAGGTAGAGACAGGTATTAGAGAGACAGCTAGAGACAGGTATTAGAGAGACAGGTAGAGACAGGTATTAGAGAGACAGGTATTAGAGAGACAGCTAGAGACAGGTATTAGAGAGACAGCTAGAAACAGGTATTAGAGAGACAGGTAGAGACAGGTATTAGAGAGACAGGTATTAGAGAGACAGGTAGAGACAGGTATTAGAGAGACAGGAGAGACAGGTATTAGAGAGGACCGGGTAGAGACAGGTATTAGAGAGACAGGTAGAGACAGGTATTAGAGAGACAGGTAGAGACAGGTATTAGAGAGACAGGTATTAGAGAGACAGGTAGAGACAGGTATTAGAGAGACAGGTAGAGACAGGTATTAGAGAGACAGGTAGAGACAGGTATTAGAGAGACAGGTATTAGAGAGACAGGTAGAGACAGGTATTAGAGAGACAGGTAGAGACAGGTATTAGAGAGACAGGTATTAGAGAGACAGCTAGAGACAGGTATTAGAGAGACAGCTAGAAACAGGTATTAGAGAGACAGGTAGAGACAGGTATTAGAGAGACAGGTATTAGAGAGACAGGTAGAGACAGGTATTAGAGAGACAGGTAGAGACAGGTATTAGAGAGACCGGTAGAGACAGGTATTAGAGAGACAGGTAAATACAGGTATTAGAGAGACAGGTAGAGACAGGTATTAGAGAGACAGGTAGAGACAGGTAGTAGAGAGACAGGTAGAGACAGGTATTAGAGAGACAGGTAGAGACAGGTATTAGAGAGACAGGTAGAGACAGGTATTAGAGAGACAGGTAGAGACAGGTATTAGAGAGACAGGTAGAGACAGGTATTAGAGAGACAGGTAGAGACAGGTATTAGAGAGACAGGTAGAGACAGGTATTAGAAGGACAGGTAGAGACAGGTATTAGAGAGACAGGTAGAGACAGGTATTAGAGAGACAGGTAGAGACAGTATTAGAGATACAGGTAGAGACAGGTATTAGAGAGACAGGTAGAGACAGGTATTAGAGAGACAGGTAGAGACAGGTATTAGAGATACAGGTAGAGACAGGTATTAGAGAGACAGGTAGAGACAGGTATTAGAGAGACAGGTAGAGGCAGGTATTAGAGAGACAGGTATAGACAGGTATTAGAGAGACAGGTAGAGACAGGTATTAGAGAGACATGTATTAGAGAGACAGGTAGAGACAGGTATTAGAGAGACGGGTAGAGACAGGTATTAGAGAGACGGGTAGAGACAGGTATTAGAGAGACAGGTAGAGACAGGTAGTAGAGAGACAGGTATTGTAGAGACAGGTATTAGAGAGACAGGTAGAGACAGGTATTAGAGAGACAGGTAGAGACAGGTATTAGAGATACAGGTAGAGACAGGTATTAGAGATACAGGTAGAGACAGGTATTAGAGAGACAGGTAGAGACAGGTATTAGAGAGACAGGTAAGGACAGGTATTAGAGAGACAGGTAGAGACAGGTATTAGAGAGACAGGTAGAGACAGGTATTAGAGAGACAGGTAGAGACAGGTATTAGAGATACAGGTAGAGACAGGTATTAGAGATACAGATAGAGACAGGTAAGGACAGGTATTAGAGAGACAGGTAAGGACAGGTATTAGAGAGACAGGTAGAGACAGGTATTAGAGAGACAGGTAGAGACAGGTATTAGAGAGAGACAGGTCGAGACAGGTATTAGAGAGACAGGTAGAGACAGGTATTAGAGAGACAGGTAGAGACAGGTATTAGAGAGACAGGTAGAGACAGGTATTAGAGAGACAGGTAGAGACAGGTATTAGAGATACAGGTAGAGACAGGTATTAGAGAGACCGGAAGAGACAGGCTTAGAGACAGGTATTAGAGAGAAGGTAGAGACATGTATTAGAGATACAGGTAGAACAGTATTAGAGAGACAGGGTAGAGTCAGTAGGTATTAGAGAGACAGGTAGAGACAGGTATTAGAGAGACAGGTAGAGACAGGTATTAGAGAGACAGGTATTAGAGAGACAGGTATTAGAGAGACAGGTATTAGAGAGACAGGTAGAGACAGGTATTAGAGAGACAGGTAGAGACAGGTATTAGAGAGACAGGTAGAGACAGATAGAGACAGGTATTAGAGAGACAGGTAGAGACAGGTATTAGAGATACAGGTAGAGACAGGTATTAGAGAGACAGGTATTAGGTATTAGAGAGACCAGTAGAGACATGTATTAGAGATACAGGTAGAGGACAGTATTAGAGAGACAGGTAGAGATAGGTATATTAGAGAGACAGGTATTAGAGATACAGGTAGAGACAGGTATTAGAGAGACAGGTAGAGACAGGTATTAGAGAAACAGGTAGGACATGTATTAGAGATACAGGTAGAGACAGGTATTAGAGAGACAGGTAGAGACAGGTATTAGAGAGACAGGTAGAGACAGGTATTAGAGATACAGATATTAGAGATACAGGTAGAGACAGGTATTAGAGAGACAGGTAGAGACAGGTATTAGAGAGACAGGTAGAGACAGGTATTAGAGAGACAGGGTAGAGACAGGTATTAGAGAGACAGGTAGAGACAGGTATTAGAGAGACAGGTATTAGAGTGACAGGTAGAGACAGGTATTAGAGAGACAGGTAGAGACAGGTATTAGAAAGACATGTATTAGAGAGATAGGTAGAGACAGGTAGAGACAGGTATTAGAGAGACAGGTAGAGACAGGTATTAGAGAGACAGGTAGAGACAGGTATTAGAGAGACAGGTAGAGACAGGTAGAGACAGGTATTAGAGATACAAGTAGAGACAGGTATTAGAGAGACAGGTAGAGACAGGTATTAGAGAGACAAGTAGAGACAGGTATTAGAGAGACAGGTAGAGGCAGGTATTAGAGAGACAGGTAGAGGCAGGTATTAGAGAGACAGGTAGAGACAGGTATTAGAGATACAGGTATTGTAGAGACAGGTATTAGAGAGACAGGTAGAGACAGGTATTAGAGAGACAGGTAGAGACAGGTATTAGAGATACAGGTAGAGACAGGTATTAGAGATACAGGTAGAGACAGGTATTAGAGAGACAGGTAGAGACAGGTATTAGAGAGACAGGTAGAGACAGGTAAGGACAGGTATTAGAGAGACAGGTAGAGACAGGTATTAGAGAGACAGGTAGAGACAGGTATTAGAGAGACAGGTAGAGACAGGTATTAGAGATACAGGTAGAGACAGGTATTAGAGAGACAGGTAGAGACAGGTAAGGACAGGTATTAGAGAGACAGGTAGAGACAGGTATTAGAGAGACAGGTAGAGACAGGTATTAGAGAGAGACAGGTAGACAGGTATTAGAGAGACAGGTAGAGACAGGTATTAGAGAGACAGGTAGAGACAGGTATTAGAGAGACAGGTAGAGACAGGTATTAGAGAGACAGGTAGAGACAGGTATTAGAGATACAGGTAGAGACAGGTATTAGAGAGACCGGAGACAGGTATTAGAGAGACAGGTATTAGAGAGACAGGTATTAGAGAGACAGGTAGAGACATGTATTAGAGATACAGGTAGAGACAGGTATTAGAGAGACAGGTAGAGTCAGGTATTAGAGAGACAGGTAGAGACAGGTATTAGAGAGACAGGTATTAGAGAGACAGGTATTAGAGAGACAGGTATTAGAGAGACAGGTAAAGACAGGTATTAGAGAGACAGGTAGAGACAGGTATTAGAGAGACAGGTAGAGACAGATAGAGACAGGTATTAGAGAGACAGGTAGAGACAGGTATTAGAGAGACAGGTAGAGACAGGTATTAGAGAGACAGGTATTAGGTATTAGAGAGACCAGTAGAGACATGTATTAGAGATACAGGTAGAGACAGGTATTAGAGAGACAGGTAGAGATAGGTATTAGAGAGACAGGTATTAGAGATACAGGTAGAGACAGGTATTAGAGAGACAGGTAGAGACAGGTATTAGAGAAACAGGTAGAGACATGTATTAGAGATACAGGTAGAGACAGGTATTAGAGAGACAGGTAGAGACAGGTATTAGAGAGACAGGTAGAGACAGGTATTAGAGAGACAGGTAGAGACAGGTATTAGAGAGACAGGTAGAGACAGGTATTAGAGATACAGATATTAGAGATACAGGTAGAGACAGGTATTAGAGAGACAGGTAGAGACAGGTATTAGAGAGACAGGTAGAGACAGGTATTAGAGTGACAGGTAGAGACAGGTATTAGAGAGACAGGTAGAGACAGGTATTAGAAAGACATGTATTAGAGAGACAGGTAGAGACAGGTATTAGAGAGACAGGTAGAGACAGGTATTAGAGGGACAGGTAGAGACAGGTATTAGAGAGACAGGTAGAGACAGGTAGAGACAGGTATTAGAGATACAGGTAGAGACAGGTATTAGAG